>NC_141543.1:88990000-89132500 GCF_021556685.1 Rattus norvegicus
AGTGTTTCCCTTGCATGCATGCCTGTGCACTTACTGTATGAGTGTGTGCACCTCAGAGGTCAAAAGAAGACACTGGACTCCCTGGGCATTTTTAATGAAAATAATTTAAAGCAATACAACCATGACCATTTGTACTTTTTTGGCTATTAAAAGAATCTGTTTGGGAAAGCATAGTTCGTAATTAAGAATTGATTGTGGCTGCTAGGTCAAACTGCAAATAGCTTAAGGGGTTACCACGCTGCTGGAGTCAAGACAGAAGATCACACTTCTGGCAGGCGGGCTGTGAAGACTATGAGGGAGGGTGGGCTTTATACTGGGTGCCGGGTAATCACAGGCTTTCCTAATTCTCTCATGCAAGTAAACCACAGACTGAGGGGGAGTCTGCCTCCTGTGTTCCAGGCCAGCTGAGGATGAAGAACTGTTTTTTGAAGATTTATTTATTTTATGTATATGAGTACACGGTTGCTGTCTTCAGACACACCAGAAGAGGACATTGGACCCCACTACAGATGGTTGTGAGCCACCATGTGGTTGCTGGGAATTGAACTCAGGACCTCTGGAAGAGCAGTCAGTGCTCTTAACCCCTGAGCTATCTCTCCAACCCAATAATCAACTTCTTATCCACACATTTCTACCTCCCCAAATGCTGAGATTATAGTCCTATGCCAGTACACCCAGTCCACGCTGCACTGGGGAGCAAACAGAGCTTTGGGCATGCTAGGTAAGCACTCACATGAGTAAGCTCCTGGGTTTTCATTTGCTTTAAAATTTTTATTTACTATTAGTGTGTGTGTAACAGGGAGGGGCATATACGTCACAGTTTGCATGTGAAGGTCAGAGAGGACAACTTTCAGGAATCAGTCTCTCCTTCCAGGGTCATCTGGCAAGTAGTCAAGGTTGGGTTTGAACTCTTAACCCTTCTGCCTCTTCCTCCCAAGTATGGAGATAGCATGTGTGTGCAATCGTGCCAAGTGGATTTGTTTGTGACAAGAACTTTTTTTTAAATGAGTATGTGTGAGTGACTACTGTGTATGTGTGCACCACATAGATCCCTGATACCTGTGGAGGTCAGAACTAAGACAGGCAGTGGAGAGCCGTCTCACATGGGGGCTGGGAATGGAACTCAGGTCCTCTGCAAGAGCACTACCTGTTCTTAAACTAATTAAATTAAACTTAAAACCCAACTAATGAATATGCATGTATATGCACAATGTGCACGGGGTACTCGAGGAGGCCAGAAGAGGGCATGGGAACTTTTCGACATGGAGTTACAGGTGATTGTGAGCAACCATGTTGGTGCTGGGAACTGAACCTGGGGTCTCTGCGAGAGCAACAAGTGCTTTTAACCACTGAGACTTCGCTGCAGCCCTTGTTACTGCTGTGATGTTTGCTTTGTTTTTAAAGGGTTTCATTGTTATCTAGGCTACCCTCAAACTTGAGGTACTCTTGCCTGGGCACCCCAGTTTGTTTCTATTGGTTGGTTGGTTGTTGGTTCTGGTTTTGAGACAAGGGCCTTGGCTGTCTTGGAACTTGCTATGTAGACCATGCCAGTCTCTAACCCATAGACATCCTCCTGCCTTTGCCTCCTGAGTGCTAGGGTTGAAGGCAAGTGCCAGCACACCTGGTTCTCTCGTCTTGCTATGCCGTCCAGGCTTGCCCTGATTCCTGTGTTTACAGGGTTCTGTGCTCTGCCTCCTGAGGTCTGACATTTGCCACAGCACAGATCTGGGGGAGAGGATTTTAAAAGCACATCTCACTAAAGAAAAAACAACAGACCTAAATAAAGAACATGTCTGAGAAGACTGGCCACATCCCTAACATAGCTGAGAAGACTGGCCACACACCTTAACATGTCTGAGAAGACTGGCCACACACCTTAACATGTCTGAGAAGACTGACCATGCCCCTAACATGTCTGAGAAGACTGACCATGCCCCTAACATGTCTGAGAAGACTGGCCACACACCCTAACATGTCTGAGAAGACTGACCATGCCCCTAACATGTCTGAGAAGACTGGCCACACACCCTAACATGTCTGAGAAGACTGGCCACACACCCTAACATGTCTGAGAAGGCTTGCCACACCCCTAATGTCTGAGAAGGCTGGCCACACCCCTAATGTCTCAGAAGGCTGGCCACACCCCTAATGTCTCAGAAGGTGGCCACACCCCTAATGTCTCAGAAGGTGGCCACACCCCTAATGTCTCAGAAGGTGGCCACACCCCTAATGTCTCAGAAGGCTGGCCACACCCCTAATGTCTCAGAAGGTTGGTCACGCCACCTGTGCACCTGCTACTGTGGTCAATAAATAAGTTACACTTATTTACATGTAAGCAGTTTCTCATCACATCTCCTGTACCAGAGAGATGAGCAAAGCCAGAAAGATGTAAAAGGGTTGCTCAGTGGCTATTGGGTGAGACCCAAAGGTAGACAAATCATGAGGTGTGTGAAGGGACTAGCAACACTCAGAGACCCAAGGCAGAACTGCCTGGTCTGCAGTTGCATGCACAGAGGTAATGAGTTTGCAGGGATAAACTGAAGACCAGTTAGCATGACGAGGAATGCTGGTGCCAGACAGCTGAAAGTGAAAAAGAAAGGGGCCATGCGCAACTCAGATGAGAGAGAATCCCACCACTAACTGAAGGGGGCGGAGAGTGAAGGAACTGGCAGGAGAGCCAGCAGCCTGCAAGCACAGGATTAGAACGCTGCAGGGGAAATGATACTGGATCAAATCTGTACAAACAAAAAATGAACTGAGAGAGGAAGGCACACTCTTTGCTTTAGAAATATCATCGGTCCTACCATGTAGCCAGCCCCCATGAGGGCTCTCACACTCATGAGTCGAAACTCACTCTGGCCTAAAATATATCTGAATGGTAGAGTACTCGCCCAACATGGATAGGGCTCTGAGCTTAATAAACAGTAGAGTGGGCGGGGAGCCCAGGACACCCATGAGCTCTAGAGACACATCACAGAACTTGGCTTCTGGGTCACCATTAGCCAGAACTGGGGGATTCTGGGTAGGCTGCTTCTGTACCTGCATCTCTAAAACACAGCCATCAACCACTGCCTTTCCCTGTTTCCCTGAGGCTTCAAATGAGAAACTATTTGAAGGAAAAGCATATAAAACCAGAGTAATGATCCTCTACATTTTGGTTTTGCTAACATGAAGGTATATAGAATAGATTCTCAATTAAGACTGCATATTAGGGGCTGGAGAGATGGCTCAACAGTTAAGAGCACTGACTGCTCCTCCAGAGGTCCTGAGTTCAATTCCCAGCAACCAGATGGTGGCTCACAACCATCTGTAATGGGATCTGATGCCCTCTTCTGGTGTGTCTGAAGACAACTACAGTGTACTCATACATGAAATAAATAAATCTTAAAAAAAAAAGAAAAAGAATTTTAAAAAAGAAGAAACAAACTGGGCCAGAAAGATAGTTCTGTGGATAAAAGTGTCTGCCACCAAGCCTGACAACCTAAGTTCAATCTCTGGAAATCACATGGAGGAATGAGAGACACAACTCTAGAAAGCTGCCCTGGACTTCCACACCAGTGACAATGAACGCACACCCACATGCACAGATTTGGGGATTTAGCTCAGGGATAACAGTGCTTGTCTAGCAAGAACATGATCCTGAGTTCAGTCCTCAGCTCTGGGGGTGGGGATTACAGAAAAGGCCAGAGAAACCCCACCACAGATTCCCTTGTCTCTTGAAGTCCCTTCTGCTTACAGGAACTAAGTGAGATGGGGGTTGCCTTTCTTTATTTAAAGTAAGAATCAAGCATCACTGTCTAGGAACTGCAGTCATGTAAGACTATGAACAAATACTATGAGGATACTCTACTGCTCTGTGGTAGAGTCGCTCGCCTAGCATGCTTGAGGCCTTGGGTTTAATCCCCAGTTCCAGAAAGGGATTTGGAGATTTATAACATCATGTATATGAGAGGTCTTCTTTGTTCTATGAACAATGCACTTCAAACACAGAAAAAATCATATGAACCTGGGCTGGAGAGATGGCTCAGTGGTTAAGAGCACTGACTGCTCTTCCAGAGGACCTGAGTTCAATTCCCAGCAACCACATGGTGGCTCACAACCATCTGTAATGGGATCAGATGCCCTCTTCTGCGGTGCAGGTGTACATGCAGACAGAGCAACTCATATTCATAACTAAATGAATCTTAAAAGATGACCTGAACCACAAGAGTAGAATGAATCATTAAATCCAACGGGGTTCAATTAGATAAAGTCAGAGCATTCAAACCAGATGAATGGACGAGCAGATCATCTGCAAAAGCTGGGGTCCCTAACAATGGTCATCAGATACTGCAGGGCTAGCCTCCCTTTCTGAGTCCTGAATATTATTTTTCCTCTCTTGTCTGTCTATTATTTTGGATGCCAACCAGGGCTAAGTGCTTTCTCTAGCTCTTTGGACTACCTTACCTTTTTTCTAATGATCCCCTCCCCACCTTGTGGATGTGTACAGCCACGAAGCTCACCTCCCTGTCAGCTTATCCCAAACACCATGGCTTTTGCCCCCTTCTTTTCTCCATTCTCCTCCTCCAGGAGATGTATAGTTCATCTGGCTTGTTTTTTTTTGTTTTTTTTTTTTTTTCTATTCTTTTTTTCGGAGCTGGGGACCGAACCCAGGGCCTTGCGCTTGCTAGGCAAGCGCTCTACCACTGAGCCAAATCCCTAACCCCTTGGTTTTAAACTCTTAACAAATTGTCCTCAAACTTTAAAAAAAAAAAAAAAAAAAAAAAAAAGATCATGGAGACAGAAAACTTGAAATCCCAACACTTAGGAGGTTGAAGCAGAAGGAGACCAGTCTGGGCTATGACATGAGACGCTGTCTGCACTTTTTTTTTTTTTTTTTTTGGTTTTTATTTTTTCGGAGCTGGGGACTGAACCCAGGGCCTTGCGCTTCCTAGGCAAGCGCTCTACCACTGAGCTAAATCCCCAACCCCCTGTTTGCACTTTTTAAAAGCTGTTTTTATTTTATGTATTTTGTCTACATATATGTGCACTACATGTGTGCAGTACCCTCAAAGGCCAGAAGAGGGTGTCAGACGTTCTGAAACTGGAGTTCTGAGCAGCAGTGTATGTTGGGAATCAAACCTGCACTCTGTCCTCTTAACCAATGAACCAATGAACACCAGCCCAAAAATAAGGAAATAAGTATTTAAAAAAACAAGTAATTCGTGTTCTTGTTCATTTTTGTATTAATGTCAGCCTTAGTTTCTTTTTGAGGTTATGAAAAAAATACCCTGACAAACACAACTCAAGGGAGTGAGGGTTTATTCTGTCTCACGGTTCCAGGTATAGTCTGTCGAGATGGACCAAGGTGACAGGAACTGAAGCAGCGGTCACACTGCATCCCAGTAAGCACTCAGCTTGCCGAGTCTTACACAGTCTGGGATCTCCAGCATAGACAAGACTCCTGCCCACAGTCAAGACGGATCCTCCCACTAACAGAATGAGATAATCCCTCACACATGTGCCCAGAGGCCCATCTTCCAGGTGATACTGGATTTAGTCAAGTTTCACCATGAACAGTTACCATCACCATTCCCTAAATACGTGGTATTTCATTTAAAAGTTCTATAAAACCTCATTCGCTGTAAAACATCAGAACCTGTCCAATCCAGTTCTTAAAAGAATGCGGTTTTCTCCCTAGGGTTATGCCAAGATGACATGTCCATGCACTGACACCGAGTTTCTCACACACAACTGTGGATGGAATAAATCCCTCTTCTATGAAATCAACGGAAGCCACACGTTCCCCCAGGGAGTGTGGCCACATCTCACCCTGAAGGTTTGCTCATGAACCGTGAACAAGGGGAGCGGCAGAGACGGCTCTAATACAACCTGTCTGCAGTTTCTATGCTGCCCTGATTCCAGAGTGCACTGCAGAATGCATTTCATGCTTTATACTTCATGAGAGGAGCAAGGTAATTATCTCCAGTTGCTGCCCTTAGTTTACAAGAAAACTGACCAAAGGCAAAATTCAGCAAGACCGTCACAGCTTCAACAGGATTTGATTGACAGACGCCCTATCTGCTTACTCACGCTCACCCACTGCCCCCAAGATGAGCTGGCAACACATTCACAGAGGCCTCAGGCAGCTAACGACAATGACTCTCTGCCACAGTCGTGGTTGTCAACTGTCTCACGGGAGCATGGCCTACACTAGGCTGGTTATGAATTATCACATCTATCCCATCTGGTCCTCAACAACCCTAACAGCCTCGGTACTATGGCTTCCTGGGTCCTATTGAGATGTCGGGGCTCCCAACCTTCTCCCTGGGATGCAACTCAGGACACGTAAAGCGAATCTTAGAATCAAGTTGGTCAGGCTCCAAAATCCATGTGCTGAGCCCTTTAACTATTACGCAGCACCGGGACCAGGCCCGCACCCCCAGCACTGCCAGCTCCCCACTTACTTGACAGCCCCGACATCCTCAGCGTAGCGCTGCATCTCCTCCCGAGCTCGCTCCTCTCGAAGCTCTCGCTGCAACTCCTCAATCTTTTTCCTCTCCGCTTCATGTTTCTGCTCTGCCTTCCACACTTTCTCCACATTGCGAAGGGTCTGCGGGTGCCAGCTCTTCTTCAGGTTCTGTGTGAACGACAGGAGGGAGGAAAGAACTCAGGGAGTGTAGTGGAAGGTAATGAGTCTAACAAACCCTGTGGTCTAATTTCACGTCTGTGGCTGTAGCGCAGAAGGATTTATTTCACCTCTTAACCCCAGGTTACAGACCATCATTGTGAGCCAGCCACATTGCATCCAGTCAGAAGCATGGACACAGAAATGCACGCATGCTCATGGGCTCAGGCTGGCTCACTTCACTTTTATACAGTTCAGGATCCTTACCTAGGGAATGGCGCTGCCCACAGTGGGCGGGGTCTCCTCACATTGATTACTTAAGACAATCCCCAAGACAAATAACCACAAGCCAACTCAATGGAGACAATCTCTAATGGAGACAATCTCTCGTTCAGATTCTCTTTTCAGACGATTCTAGATGCTACATAGACAGTTAAAGCTAACCACCACAGCTGGCCTCGCTCACCCTTCCCATAATCACCACATGCATTCATGTAAAGGCAAGAGGGCAGGGTGGAGAGTGTAGCTCAGGAGTTCTTGACTGGCAGGCATGAGGTTGTGGGGAATATCTGTCGTTACAGTCTGAAGACGGAACAGGTCATTTCTGAGTTTCCTTCAAACAGTTTCAAACAGACTCCACTAGCCATGCCTAAAGTGGGAGCTGATAAAAGCAAGGCAGGGGGTAAGGGCAAAGCGAAATCTATCTTACTTTGAAAGGCAACACAATTCACTGGGACAGAGCATTCAGTGTTCTGCAAACATCTTTTCATTGTGTCCACTCAACTGTGCTCTGCCTAACTTGCAGGCTTGCCACATTCCTAGCCCTCTTTCAACTTTCCTTCCCAGGAACTTCCCCTTGTTTCTCCCCCTTCACCCTTACTGAATGTTTCTCCTCTTTCCCCTCTCTGCTTTGCTTCATGCTGTAATCCTAGGAAGTTACCAAGAGGAGGTAGCATCTAAAGGCACTGGAATACAGTTGGCCATGTGGGAAGCACTCGCAGCCACTGTCCCAATGGTGAGAACAGCACAGAGTGAATAACTCCCGGTGGCCGGAGGTGGAGGGCAAGCTGTGGAGAAGGGGGTGTAAGATAAAGCCAGCTGAGAAGGGAGCAGATCAAATCCTTTAGAGGCACGGGAAGAGACTGCACTCCACCCTGCTGGTGGCAGGAAGCAGGAACTGACACTGTGCAGGCAGGAGGCATGACTGGCTATCACGTGAAGGATGGGCGAGAGAGGTATAAATACCAGACTCCGCCACCAACAGAGAGGTGCAAAATGGGAGAGCAGTTAAGAAGACTAAATGAGATAAAAATACACAAGGTGCCTTACAGATGCAAAGCACAGAGTGGGCAAAAACACAGGTGTGTGTTGTATGTATACACACACACAGGCCACAGCCTTGCTAGGTAGCTCAGGTTACCTTCAAACTTGGGACCTTACTGACTCCACCTCCCAGGCACTGGAGCTAAAGGCATGGAATTTGCTTCCCTTCTCTACTGCCTCCCCCTTTATCTGGTTGTTCTATCCTTCCTTTCTTCCTACATTCTTTCCATGGATCAGGACTGCCTTCACCACCTCCACCTCCACCACCACCACCTCCACCACCACGGACACACGTGCCCTTACTTTGTCCTACATAGGTTTTCCTTTCCATCCCAGGGCACGAATGGCCAGTGTCTGGAGAAATGCACAGATGTCACCACTGAGTGAGAATGACCAGCGTCCTGTGGCTGGATGCTGCTGAATATACAAGTCACAGCACAGCTCCACCACCACGCACGCGACAAATTATCAAGATGAGAGCTTTCCTGGCAGGGATGGCTTGTCTTGGTCGTCAACTTCAATGGAGGCATTGGCTCCATCAGATTCTGGGAATGTCTGTGAGCTATGTTCTTGCTTACGAACTGAGAGAGGGAGGCCCAGCCCACTGTGGGTGGTGCCATCCCTGGGTAGGTAGGCCCACCCACGTCAAAAAGGTAGCTGAGCAAGGCAAGAGAAACAAGGCAGTAAGCAGCATCGCTCCATGGTTTCTGCTTCAGTTCCTGCCTCTGGGTTACAACTTGAGCTCCCTTAATGATGGGCTCGAACCTATAAGATGTAATAAGCCTTCTCCTCCAAAAGTTGCTTCTGATCTTGGTTTTATTACAGAAGTAAACTAATGCACTTTCCATAATAAACAGTTACATGAAGAACATACTTGACTAACATTGATGGAGTCCCGGCACTGGATCAAATTAAGGACACCTGGCAAACAGCGTAATGGATAGACACCTAAACTGATGTACTTATTGATTCAATTAGCATCACTTTGAGAAGATCAATAGTGTCTTAATCTAGCTCTATGCTTCATGAATACGTCTGCCTTCTTTAAGGCATTAGTTCCCCACAAACCAACTACAGGACTTAAGAGCAATTGCCACTTAACCTAAAAAAGTGTTACCAATACATAAGAAAGCTGCCTCGTCACTATACATCAAAGCAAAACACTGATGTGAGGAATAAAACAAAGACGGAAAAGATTTAAAATGGATTCATCTAAATGGAACTGCTCAGAATCGGAGATGACTGGAGCCCCCCCCCCCCCCTTGACAGTCAGTCCAGGTCCAGAATATAACTGTGAACTCCCAACTAAAAAAGAAGGGGTGGAGAGCTAGGTCCGAAGATAACACACACACAATATAAAGTTTACGTGCCCAAGATCTACCTCCTTCCATACCATGAGTCCAACTGTCCCCATCCCTGACCTCAGACTTCCCAGCCTGGGAGAACCCCCAATCAGCAAATCCAGACACCAGCAGACATCACTCGCCGCACGTCTTCCCGAGTCCCTCTGTGATCTTCACCATCCGCTCCCTCTCCATGTTTATCACTCCCTTGTGCTGAAAACAAGACTTCATAACCAGGGTTACCCACTGCTATCCCCGACTTCCACCCCACCCCTGCCAGTTTCGGTCCCCGGCACCAGTGGGTCTCGGGACTCAGTCGTCCCTGCTCAGGCCTCGGCACTTACCAGGTCTCCGCCTCCCATGGTGGTGGAGACGATTCTTCAGTCTGTGGACCTGAAAGAGTCAGCGAAGGTCGAGAGGAAACCTAGTGAAACAGTTGAGACCGCCTCACGGGACTTAATCCCTAAAGGAACCAGCTGCCCTTTTCCCCGCCCGCTCTAGATCGCACTTCCGGGGTTGTGTCATATAACTGCGTCAGCGTCTCGGCTCGATGACGTTTGGTAAGAGCCCTAAGTCTACGTCAACCTAGAGTCGCAAGTACTTTCAAACCGCCCTCGGGGCTTTGGTAGTCTCATTTTGATTGACTCACGAAAGCATCTAGCCCCAACTGTTGAAAAGCCACAGACCGGATTCTATTGCCTTGGTAACCCATCAGGGCTCTGCTGTAGAAGAAACTGACTCTGTAAGACGTCAGTATCTGCCAACTTAGGCCACCTTCCCAGCACACTGCTACACCAGGATTTCCAATCCAGCTTTCAAAACTGGACTTTCGGCCAGCTCCCTCATTCCCGGCATGTTTTATAGAAATATATATCATCAGGGGTTGGGGATTTAGCTCAGTGGTAGAGCGCTTACCTAGGAAGCGCAAGGCCCTGGGTTCGGTCCCCAGCTCCGAAAAAAAAAAAAGAACACAAAAATAAATAAATAAATATATATATATATATATATATATATATATATATATATATCATCAAACAAAATCCCAAAAGCCAGATATCCTGGCACACCCCCAATCACCTCCATGCTTGGTAGACGGAAACGGGAAGATCAGGAGTAAAAAAGACACCATTGGGGCTGGAGAGATGGCTCAGCGGTTAAGAGCACTGACTGCTCTTTCAGAGGTCCTGAGTTCAATTCCCAGCAACTGCATGGTGGCTCTCAATCATCTGTCATGGGATCTGATTCCCTCTTCTGACGTTCTTTCTGAAGACAGCTACAGTGTACTCATATCGTATATATATTTACATGTATATGACAGCGTTGACACAACGTTTGAGGTCATTCTGGTCTGAAAACCCCTGTTTTTATTTTTTTTTATTTTATTTATTTATTTTTTTGTTTGTTTCATAGACAGTGTCTATGTAAAACCCTGGCTATCTGGGAACAATGTAGATCAGGCTGGCCTCGAACTCAGAAAGATCAGAAAGACCTGCTTCTGTCTCCAGAATGCTGGAATTAAAGACTTGCTGCACTATGGCCAGCTTGTTTTTATTTTTGAATTGTTAGAATAAAAGAACTGGAGGGATGGCTCCGCCTTTAAGAGCATCGAAGACTCTGATTTGATTTCTAGTACCCACATAGTGGCTCATCACCTTTGATTCCAGTTCTAGTGAGTCACACACCCTCTTTTGACCTCTCTGACCACCAGCCACACAAATGATGGACAACATACATTGCAAAGCCCCCATACACATAAAATTATTTTTTTTTCTTTTCTTTTTTTCGGAGCTGGGGACCGAACCCAAGGCCTTGGGCTTGCTAAGCAAGCGCTCTACCACTGAGCTAAATCCCCAACCACTAAAATTATTTTTTTAATTGAACTAGCTGGATGTGGATGATAAGAGGATTTAGTTGGGTGTACTTCTTTTTTTTAAGATTTATTTATTATATATAAGTACACTGTAGCTGTCTTCAGACACACCAGAAGAGGGCATCGGATCTCATTACAGATGGGTCTCAGCCATCATGTGATTGCTGGGATTTGAACTCAGGACCTCAGGAAGAGCAGTCAGTGCTCTTACCCGCTGAGCCATCTCTCCAGCCCGGTTGGGTGTACTTTTACACGGCTTTAATCCCTGGACTCTGGAGCCTGAGGCAAGCCGATCTCTATGAGTTTAAGGCCAGCCAACTCCATATCATAATACCCTATCTCAAAGATTTTTAAAAGCTAGCTACATGTTTGGGGGGTGGGGGTGGGAATTAAGGCTTCTTTTTAGAAATACCTAAAAAAAGACTGGAGGGACAACTCAACCAGCTCACAACTTTCTGTAACTCCAGTTTCAGGGGATCCAGCGCCCTCTTCTGACCTCCCTGGGTACCCACACACATCCCACACATTATTATTAATGGTGTTGCGCGATTGTAATCTCAACACTTAAAAGACAGTTGGATCTTTATAAGTTTGAGACCAATCTGGCCTAAATAGCAAATTTCAAGACAGCTAGGGCTTACACAGTGAGACTCTGTCTCTCAATAAAAAATAAGAAAATGGAGGAGGAAGAACTATAGTCTTCCTTTCTTTCCAGAGTCCAGTATTAAACCAGGGCCCCCCATGTGCTAGATTATTGCTCTACCACTGAGCTATAGCCGCAGCCCAGGGACTTTATGGTAACTGAAGCTCAAGTGGAGGCGTATGGTGGCTTTGATTTATCCGTCCTTGTCTTTGTCCTCTCTACTGATGCTGGGTTTTACTCCCACATATGGAAACAAACAAACAAAACAAAACAAAACAAAACAAAAGGAAGGGGGCACCCGGATTTGAACCGGGGACCTCTTGATCTGCAGTCAAATGCTCTACCCCTGAGCTATACCCCCTCACCTTCTCATAGTGCTCTTCCTTGTCCACTTATGGTGAGTCACTATGGACTGGTTCCACCCACACAATGTCCTGAGGCTCTGTGTGCTCAAGCCTCACCTTTATACACACTGTCTGCTTGGCTCTTCCCTTGGTCACAGAAACAGGATGGGGACATGGAAGAATGACAACTGGCTGAAAAGATATCATGAACAGGGAGTCCTGTCTGTCATTTGGGTAATACGTACATGGGGGGGTCACCTTGTCCCCCTGGCCTCTATGGGTAAAGAAGAAGATGGCGACCACTTTTTTTATTTTTGTTTTTGTTTGGGGCTTTTTGTTTGTTTGGTTTTGGAGTAAAAGTGGAATTCAAGGGGTTGGGGATTTAGCTCAGTGGTAGAGCGCTTGCCTAGCAAGCGCAAAGCGCTGGGTTCGGTCCCCAGCTCCGAAAAAAAGAAGAAAAAAAATGGAATTCAAGGCCCCAAACATGCCAGCTAAGCTTTCCTACCACCGCCACCTAGCTATAATCCTATGTCCCTTGGTTTGTTTTTTTTTTTTTTCTCTAGACAATGTCTCCCTATGTAGCCCAATCTAGCCACAACACAAACATGCCCTCCTTCTACCTCAGTCTTAGCTAGCTGGGATTATAGATCCAAAAACTCCCATTTAAAAAAAAAAATGTATGTGAGTACACTGTCACTGTCTTCAGACACACCAGAAGAGGGCATCAGATCCCATTACAGATGGTTGTGAGCCACCATGTGCTTGCTAAGAATTGAACTCAGAACCTCTGGAAGAGCAGTCAGTGCTCTTAACCACTGAGTCAACTCTCCAGCCCTTCCAAACACTCTTAAAATGTCTTTTTCTTTTTTTTTTAAATAAGGGATGACTATACATCAGGGAAATCATATTCTTTTTGAGACATGATACAGGGTCTTTCTATAGTCCTTGATGACTTGGAACCCACTATGTAACTCAGGCGGGCTTCTTACTTATGGAGGTCTGTCTACCTCCTTAGTACAGGGATTACATGTATGTATCACCATGCCCCGAGAGGGCCCCACTGCCTACCCCTGCTGTATTTTTGCTTATTTGGTTTTTTTTTTTTTTTTTTTTTTTTTTTTTTTTTTTTTTTTGGAGCTGGGGACCGAACCCTGGGCCTTGAGCTTGCTAGGCAAATGCTCTACCGCTGAGCTAACTCCCCAACCGGGTTTATGTTCTTTTATTTGTTTTAAATTACATTTTAATTGGGTTTGAGTATGTAGATGGGCATACACATGCCACAGAATATACATGTGGAAGTCAGAAGACAATTTGTGGTAGTCAGTACCCTCCTACCCTGTGGTTCCTGGGAATAAAACTCAAATTGTCATACACAGTTTCCTTCCTGTTCTTGATATAAACAGTGGCCAGCTTCTGACCTGGGAGCCTACTGGTGCTTCGGGAAGTGCTTTGACGAGAGCTAAGCTTGCACTATGTCCTGCTAACTAACAAGGGAGCTCACTGGCAAAATGTTGATTAACCGTGCACTAGACCACGGGTCTAATCCCTGGCCTGCCGGGGGTGAAGTGGGGAGGTGGTGGACAAGTATGGCCCCTTCTCATCATCCAATTTAGAAGGGAACAGAAGCTTCCTTGATCTTCTCTCCTCTAGAGATGAAGCTGAGGGTGCAGAAACCAACTCGTTCGCTCCTCCCACCCCAGGTAAGAAAGGGCACACCTCGAGACACAAATGCAATGTTTAAAAATATAGAATATCATTGACAGTTTATCTTGAAGATGCAGGTCAAGACCTGTGATGCAATGTCTTCAAAAAATGGGAAATGGCGTGACCTCTCCAAACACCGATGTGCGCTGGCGGAGGGCTGGAGTGTTCCGGCGGTAGCCGAATCGACCGTTTAAGCCGGCAGTGATCACCTTCGGATTAGCATTGTAGTAGTCATGCCCACTCACCTGCTGGAGCGAATGCCCTTGGGGGAGAGGAGAGAGGCTGAGCCTACCCGCAGCAGCCTTTTGCTTTCCCCATTTAAACCCAGTGAGTCAGTTTATCTCCCATGACCACAGCGGGATGCTTACTCCTAGGAGACCCTGAGCCCCTTGAAAGAAACTAAGGGCAGTGAGGGCCAGGAGACAGAGACGTCCTAGAAATCAAACCCCAGGTGAGTCTACAAGAGAACTGTGTATCTTATGTGCTGAATCTGGACTTGACTCCCGGGACATGTAAGAATTTTTCGTCTTGCCTCTATCCTATCCGAAGAAAATAGATGAGATCGATTTGATTACTTGATGGACTTCATGGTAATCATGTGCCCAAAAAGTGGTGGAGTTGGATAGAAGGAAGTCTTAACTTTCCTTTTCCATGGCTGCTAAACTAAACATGGTCAGGGAGCCAGAATGTCTGTAGAGGAGGACACTACGCACGCACGCACGCACGCACGTGCTCATGCAAATCACCAGGCTTAAGAGTGTACAGAGGTGGGGTTGGGGATTTAGCTCAGCACAAGGCCCTGGGTTCCGTCCTCAGCTCAAAAAAAAAAAAAAAAAAAAAAAAAGGAGTGTACAGAGGTAAAGCCCAACTCCATCTCAACTTTTCCCAGCAAATCAGTTTAAAATCATGCCTAGCAGATGAACTGTGTACCTCAGGGGTAAAATGAGTCTGAGCAGTACCTGACACATAGCAGGTGTTCAGAAGTGAATAGTAGGTACGCTAACCGCCATAGCTCACATACGGCAGGATACAGCCCTTCACCCCTCTCTCCCCAACCACGCCTCTCAGTAGCCCTGCCTCTCCAAGCTCTGCGATACACACTTCTTCCACGGTGGGAACACGGGAGGATGAACAGGGAGGTGGCACTTGCCTGCTCCTGCCCAGTTCCTCCTATTGAGGTATCTCTGTCCTTGACCAAAAATGTGGAAATAATCCACTATCCAGCCATCCCTTCCAGTACCACCATGATCCTGCAAATGAAGGAAAGAAAAGAGCATCGGTTCCGATGTCCCATGGAGTGAGGTGCAAACTTTCTGGGGCTTCTTTGGGGAAGGGGAAGAGTTCAGGGCCAGAAGAAACTGGAAGGCAGATTATATACGCTAATGATCCGGAGAGGCAGTTAAGGGCTCTGTTGCTACACAGTCTGGATCATAACTCCAGTGCTGCCATTAGCAAGCTGTGTGGTCATAGGCCAATTACGTGGCTTCTCTGCCCTCAGTCTTCCTCATCAGTAACCTGGGAAGCCGACAAGAGGTTTCCATGGCTTACTTGTTAAGTGGCTTACTTTAGATAACTGACTTACTTTAGATAAAAGGCCTGCCACAATGAAGGCTAAAGACACATATTTGGTTGTTTTGTTATACATTGTTGATTATTTTTCTCAAGATGAGGCACTCATATAGCTCAGAGGAAATCTTAAACCTAAACCTGTGTGGTTGAGGATGACTCGTCTCCCCATTCCCACCCTCACCTCTCTCAGGTGCATACACCACCTCACCCAGCTCAAATATCTTAATCTCACGCCTTTACTCAAATAACAATATGCAGCACAGACAGTAATTTTGATGATAAAAAAAAAAAAAAAGCCAGGTGCTGGTGGATCGTGCCGTGCCTTTAATTCCAGCCCTCGGGAAGGAGCAGGCGGATCTCTGAGTTCTAGGCAGTTTGGTCTACAGAGTGAGTTCAGGAACGCCAGAGATGCACAGAGAAACCCTGTCTCATAAAACCAAAACAAGAAAGAAAAAGAAAGAAAGAAAATAATTAAATAAACGAAATTCAAGTTAGGTGGCATAAGCCACTAATCTCAAGGTTCAAGCAGCAGTAGAAAAAGGCTTGCTTCACCTTAGACTCGCCTAGACTTAGACTACATGGCCAGACTGTGGCTCCAGAACAAAAACCCCCCAAAAATAAAAATACTGACATTCTTTTTTTTTTATTTTTATTCTTTTTTTCGGAGCTGGGGACCGAACCCAGGGCCTTGTGCTTGCTAGGCAAGTGCTCTACCACTGAGCTAAATTCCCAACCCAAATACTGACATTCTTAGACATAGACATCTCTGGCTCCTGTTACTAAAGCGACAAGGACACAAGTTGTGTGTGTCTATGCACAGGCACTGTACATATTTAGGCACACAATATTATGGGCCACAGAAATGCCCCAGATCTGTCCCTAGTGCAACCTGGGAGGTCCCTTTTGCCTTCAGATCACTAAAATCAACACATATGAAGGCAAAAGTGGAGGCGTGGCAGGTGATATGGCCCAGAGCCCTGCCTATCCAGTCATACATAAGTTTTGTTCTTACGGGGGTGGTGCCCGACCTCATACATGGGAGGCAGGTATTGTACCAGTAAGCTATATCCTTAACCCCATTCCCAGTCACTGGACTGAGGATCACTTGAGCTTAGGAGTTCATGGACAGCTTGGGATACAGGGAGACTACATGAAAATGAGCAGTAAATAAAAATTTAAAAAAAAAAGTGTTGCGAGATGACGAAGTGTCAGTGCACAGCCTGAACTCGATCGGTCCTGTGCAAGTAAGCACTGCTGAGGAGGGATGTGTGCAGAGATGGGGCGATCGCTTCCCTTGGGCTCACAGGTGCAAGTCAGCCTTAACCCTGTGACTGTGACAGCATAGGACAAGACAAAGCTCATTGGTAGTTTCTGCGAGTTTTGAAGATTCCCAGTGAGATCACAGCTAAGCGACCCCTGTGACGTCACAAAGACAAAGAAACCTATTTGTCCGGAGAGACAGGATTTACGCCCTAGCCTCCCCTTGCAGAAACAAGAAATGAGACTGTAAATGGGTGGGGTTCTGGGTAGAAAGGACCACGTGAGCTCAGCACCATCACTCCTCACTCATCCTGCTCCCCCTCTCACTAATTCACCGTAACAGCCACAGGGTGCCCAGCGCCCTGCAGCACAAGGCCCAGAAGTAGTGTGTGCAACCTGAAGTCCTGGGCTACCAGGGCCAAAACCCGCGAGCTGGCTGGCTGCCTGAAGTTGCAGGTGCTCCGGGATGCTCCCATACCTACCTGATCAGTTTTCCGCAAAACGGGCGGGACCACGTGGCTCCGGAAGTACCTATGAGCGTGGTGGTCCAGTTGAGGATTATAAGGCGGAATTGCGGACCATAGCTTGGGCCTCAAGATGCTATAGGCGTGGGCCATTGAGCTCACAGCTACCCCATCCAAAACAAAAGCTTTTTCGAGTCGCAGAGGACTGTCATAATAACATCGAGACATCCTAAAGGCAGCAGCCTCTGAGTCTGAGGGCTTTCTAAGGTAGAGAGCTTTAAATGGGGGCTTCACTGAGCATTGTTACGTCTGTCAATTACCTCCCTGAGACACAAACCCTATTGTTATTTCAGGGTCCCCACCACGCCCATCTTATCGTGATGCTGGGATTTAACCCAAGGAAGACTTTACGCATGTGTGTACTAGGAGAGCACTCTATAACAAACGACTACATCCGCAGTCTTTTGCTTACTTACACTTATACGAACACACACACAGGCTTTAACATTTCATATGTATATGCGAGTGCAGCTGTGCCCGAGTGGGAGTTGTGTGGTAACCGATCCAGTGGTAATGGCAGAGGTCCTTAAAGAGGCAGAGGCAGGAGGATCTCTGTAGTTAACGGAAAGCCAGGGATGCACAAAGCCAAACCGAACCAAGAAAAAAAATGGTAATTTAACACTGTTCCTCTGCAAAGCAGTGAGTCCAACATCTCCAGTCTCTACCCTCAGGCCTTTTTAATTTCTTGGCTGACATTTTCCTCCAAAAAGCTAGTTGACCACATTTCAGAGACTCTTCTCAGAACCATCATAATTTCAGTTTAAGTAGCTAAAGGTATAGAAGGGGGTCTGGGGCTGGAGAGATGGCTCAGTGGTTAAGAGCACTAATTGCTCTTCCAGAGGTCCTGAGTTCAAATCCCATGTTGGCTCACAACAATCTGTAATGAGATCCAATGCCCTCTTCCAATGTATCTGAACAATGTATTCATATACATGAAATAAATAAATCTTTCTAAAGATTTATTTATTTATTATATATAAGTACACTGTAGCTGTCTTCAGATACACCAGAAGAGGGCATCAGAACTCTTTTACAGATGGTTGTGAGCCACCATGTGGTTGCTGGGAATTGAACTCGTGACCTCTGGAAGAGCAGTCGGGTGCTCTTAACCACTGAGTCATCTCTCCAGCCCGAAATAAATAAATCTTAAAAGGTCTGGATACAATTTGAGGTCAGACTGATATAGTTCAGATTGCCCCCTTCCCTGCCCCTAACTGACCAAGTCTAGTTGCAGAACTCAAAACCAGAATCCATCTGTTCCTCCAATACCACTCCTGGAAACCATTTTGGGTAGTCTAGGCTAGTCTCTAGTTTCTGAATAGCTCCCAGTGTTGCTATTACAAAAGCAGGTACCACACCTGGAAAATTCTTTACTCAGTACTTTGACTTGGCTACCCTGTCCAGAAAGGCTTCAAACATGTACTGACGTGGCTAGCTTAAGGCTAAAGAAGATGGCCTAGTGGTTAAGAACACTGACTGCCCTTCCAGAGGTCCTGAGTTCAATTCCCAGCAACCACACGGTGGCTCAAGACCACCTGCAATGCAATCTTAAATCCTCTTCTGGTGGGTTTTTTTTCTCCCTTCTGGTGTTTATTTATTTATTTATTCATTATAAAGTACACTGTAGCTGTCTTCAGACACACAAGAAGAGGGCATCAGATCTTTTTACAGATGGTTGTGAGCCATGTGGTTGCTGGGAATTGAACTCAGGACCTCTGGAAGAGTAGTCGGGTGCTCTTAACCACTGAGCCATCTCTCCAGCCCTTATTAGCCACTTTTTTTTTTCCCCTGGAGCTGGGGACCAAACCCAGGGCCTTGCGCTTGCTAGGCAAGTGCTCTACCACTGAGCTAAATCCCCTCCTCTGGTGTTTTTTTTTTTTTTTTTTAAAGATTTATTTATTATATTTAAGTACACTGTAGCTGTCTTCTGATACACCAGAAGAGGGCATTGGATCTCTTTACAGATGGTTGTGAGCCACCATGTGGTTGCTGGGAATTGAACTCATGACCTCTGGAAGAGCAGTCGGGTGCTCTTAATCACTGAGCCATCCCTCCACCCCCTTCTGGTGTTTTTTTTTTTTTTTTTTTGGAGCTGGGGACAGAACCCAGGGCCTTACGCTTCCAAGGTAAGCGCTCTACCACTGAGCTAAATCCCCAGCCCCCCCTTCTGGTGTTTCTTAAGAGTGACAATTGGGGGTTGGGGATTAGCTCAGCGGTAGTGCTTGCCTAGCAAGCGCAAGGCCCTGGGTTGGGTCCCCAGCTCCAAAAAAAAAAAAAAAAAAAAAAAAAGTGACAATGTACTCACAAAAAAATATCTAAAAAAGGGGGGGAAACACAGCTAAGGACTTCTTTAAGTATAACTTCCTTTCATTTTTCCAAGGTATCTGCCTTCATGAAATCACCTCTTTACACGGGCTTTGTGGAGGTCATGGTACAGACCCAAGCAGGTCTGAATTGTGATGGGGGTGTTCAGTCCTTCCGGGCTTCAGGAGGTCAATTCTTGACCTTGATATGAATGGCACAGCTCACACAGCAATGCAGCTTGACATAAAACCTGACGGCAGCAGCTTCTACAATGTTCTGAATGACAAACTTATTGGCCTTATCCTTGGTCATGCACCCGGTGAAGTTGGCCGCAGCCCTTTTGGCATGACCTTTTTTTTTTTTGGTTATATTGGAGCCAAGAGAGCTAAGGACTTTTATGTTCATTCCACCTTTATCCCAGCTCTTGGGAAGTACAGATCAGCCTCCTCTAAAGACTGAGGACAGCCAAGACTGTTAGAAAAAGCCTGTCTTGGGGGAGGGCGGTAATGGGGGAAGGATGGGGAGGGGAATACCCACATAGAAGGGGAGGAGGAGGGGCTAGGGGGATGTTGGCCCGGGAAAGGGAATAACATTCAAGATGTAAATAAGAAATACTCTAGTTAATAAAGAAAAAAAAAAGGAAAAAAAAAAGGCTGTCTTGAAAAATTAAAAAAAAAATTTCCCAGGAATAGACCTATACGTACCAGCAACCAGGCAAATACTGCCCACTCTCATCAAGGACATGGGGCTCAAATGGCACCTGTAGCTCGTTATAGAGGCTCTGACCTCCTCTGGCCCAAGGACACTCACTACACATGGACTGGTACAGAAACACACCCCAGAACCCACACACATAAACCCAGCAGAAGCAGGTAGATCCCTTAAAAATTTAAAGCCATGGGCTGGAGAGATGGCTCAGTGGTTCGGTCCCCAGCTCTAAAAAAAAGAAAAAAAAAAAAAAAAAAAAAAAAGAGAGATCTGATGCCCTCTTTTGGTGTATCTGAAGTGTACTTATATATAATTACTTATAATATACAGTGTACTTATATATAATAAATGAATAAATCTTAAAAAAAATTTAAAGCCAGCCAGAGACAGACATCTAAATATAGCAAATAGTGCACTAGTCATGATCAGACTAGACGAACCACCATGCGGGGACTGCTTTCTATACATTCTTCTGTGAGCACTCTTTTTCACTCTCCAAGTTAAAAGGTTGCCAAGTGCTAAGCACCTTAACCAACCACATAGACGGTAAGGTGATCTCTGTCTAGATGACCAGATTACCTAAGTAGCTGCCCTCAAGCACTGTACCCAGCGCTCCCTATTCAAGTGGTCACCAAGGCTCACATCAGGTCACCGTATTTCCAATGCTTTCCTCACACACAATCATGAGGATGAACACACCACTCTACTTTAGGGACCCAAAATACAGAGATAATTTATTGGTCACGCATATTGTCCCTTGCATGTTTATCTGTATAGCATGTGTGCTGATCCCAGCAGAGACATGAAAGAGGGCATTGTTTTTAATTGGCACCATGTGGGGGCACCAAGACATGAACCTTCTGTCCTCTAGAAGAACAGCTAACGGAAGATCTTTATAGCTGATCCATCTTGACAGGTCCTAAAGATAAACCTTATTTAATCTGCAAAGTGAAAAAGTTTTGCAAGGTCATGCCCAGAGCTAAAATTTTGACGCTTTCCTTTGCAAAGCTGAATGGTGAAGGTGTCAAGAAGACCAGTTCTCAGAGAGAAGACTTTAATGAATATATTTTACAAACACACTGGAGAATCAGGCAATGCTTCCTGCATTGGATGCAATCCTGGGCCACAAGTCTGCACACTCCTTTGCAACTGGACCTGTGATAGCAGAACCTGCATGAAGAGAAGACAGGTCAGACAGGGTCCCTGTCTGTGCCGAATCACCCAGCAGACACACACAGTGATGGCCTAACCCTTCATACCTTTCATCTCGCCTTTATTGTTTACTATGACCCCTGCATTATCTTCAAAATAAAGGAACACCCCGTCTTTTCTTCGATATGACTTTCGTTGTCGAATCACCACTGCAGGATGTACTAAGGACCAAAGAAAAGAGCAGCACTTATTAACTAAGGAAACGCTCTCCACACAATGTTCACACACCATGAGGTGCCCATCACCTGCCAGCAAGAATGAGAATTCATGCAAACACCCAATACCCCTTAAGTGGCTGTTTCTGCACACAAGCTCCTTTCCCATGATAATCCCAAAACACAATGTAGGCACCACTTGCTTGCTATACCTCCCCTCACACCCACAGCCCAATAGGTTATGCACACTTTGGCCTACACATTTTTAGAATTATTTATTTTATGTATATGTACATTGTCGCTGTCTTCAGACATACCAGAAGAGAACATCAGATCCCATTACAGATGGTTGTGAGCCACCATGTGGTTGCTGGGAATTGAACTCAGGACTTCTGGAAGAGCAGTTAGTGCTCTTAACCACTGAGCCATCTCTCCAGCCCTGACCTACAAATATTAATTACAGCGAATAAAACTGTATTTCCAAGTGTCAGGTTCTACAGAGAGCACCTTGTTTGCCAGCCAAACACAAGGCAAGACATTACTAGTGCTTGCCGTGTATCAATCTGTATAGACAGTGCCCACTGACCAGCCAGTTCCACTTATAAAGCTTTAAATTTTGACTTTGCCCAAGTTGTCCATTATTAAGTCACCTCCGGAAAAAAGTAGCATTTGTATTTAAAAGCTTTCCACCATGTTGTTCTAATGGACTAGAACTAAGCAGCCAACTGTCCAGGGACTATCTATAAAACTGTACAGCCATTTAAAATGGTGCTATAGAGTCCCCACATGACAATGGCCCATTAATACAGAAAAAAAAACTCAAGACTATATCATTGTGGGGCCTAACTAAAGTCAGACAAGACATATATAACAATATAAACCATCTCTGCAGAGCTGGAAGCTGGGGTCTCACTAGTACCCACCACAAGTGCTTTTCTTTGTTAGGGACTGACCAAGGCCTTCCACACTAGGCCAAATGGTCTACCATTTAAAATTATTCAAGCAAGCCTTGAACTTATAATCTTCCTAGGTCTCCAGAACAGCTGGAGTTAAGTCTGGTACCACCTAGCCTGGTTAGGCTACCTGTCTAAAGGACTACAGACTACCTTTAAACACAGCTATCGGGCTGGAGAGATGGCTCAGTGGTTAAGAGCACCGACTGCTCTTCCCAAGGTCCTGAGTTCAAATCCCAGCAACTGCATGGTGGCTCACAACCATCTGAAATGAGTCTGATGCCCTCTTCTGGTGTGTCTGAAGATAGCGACAGTGTAATCATAATATATAATAAGTAAATAAAATATTAAAAAAAAAAAGGCTGGGAATTTAGCTCAGTGGTAGAGCGCGCAAGGCCCTGGGTTCGGTCCCCAGCTCCGAAAAAAAAAGAACCAAAAAAAAAAAAAAACAAACAAAAACAAAAACAAAGCACAGCTATGGGGCTGGAGAAATGGCTCAGCGGTTAAGAGCACTGACTGCTCTTCCAGAGGTCATGAGTTCAATTCCCAGCAACCACACGATGGCTCACAACCATCTGTAATGAGATCTGATGCCCTCTTCTGGCCTGCTGTACATAAAATAAATAAATAAATCAAATCTTTAAAACACTATCAGGAAAAAAAACTACAACTAAGCCTGCCACCTGACTCTACTGAGGATATTCCCACTACTGGATCCAACAGTATATGGAGCTGTCATCATATAAAAGGTAAGGGGACATGCTCTGCTCTTCTGTGACTGCTCCCTAGGCCACCAACCAGGCCCTGGAAGTGTTCTGAGAAGAGGACAGGCCCTGGCAGACTCATCCCAGTCTAACCACATTAGGAAACATTTAGCCACAACATCACCATTCCCTGAAAGACCCTGGTGTTAAAGGGAACAGTGAAAGATTTAACTAAGTGCTAAGAGCATACTGGTGCTGTGGAAGCAGATGTTACTATGAAAAACAACACACGCCATGTATGCACCACATCAAAGGTCTGCTAGAACATCTCTGGCAAAGAACAGTGCCCCCTAGCACCCAGCACCTGGGAGGTGGGCAGATCTGAGCTAAAGGCCAGCCTCACTTACAGTGAGATGCTGCCTGAAGGAGTTTTACAGCCAGACCACTCAAGGGAGAGACAGGTTCTAAGGCCTGTCCTTCTAAATTCACATATCTGATGGGAGCACAATCCCGAGTAGTTAATTAGCCAATAGTAAGCTTCCTGCAGAGTGTCTGGTGACAGATGATGTGCTGCTTCCAGGGTTCAGACAGTTACCCATACAAACACACCCATGTAGCACTGCCATCTGCACTGACAGCTAGGAACAGACAACCAACTGGAGATCTTTTCTGGTAAGACCAGGTAGTCTACTACTGAAGGGAAAACTTAGGCAGGCGAGTGTCAAGAGACCTGAAAAGACCCTAAACAGAGAAACAAGCTGCCCCATAAACCACAACAGTCAGGCATGCGGCGTGCCTGCAAGCCCAAGTCAAGTCTCGTCTCAAACAGGAGCAGAAGTATTGATCTCACAGCCTCCCAACGGTGTAATCTAGGGGTCTTGATAGCCACGGAGTTAACATCCCTTTTCCTAATACCTGGAGAACTTCACTCTTCCACCACTACATACATAAGGCGCCTACTCACCCTTTTTCCTTAGTTCTGGTTTGCCTTTCTTAACTGTGGCCATCACCATGTCGCCCACACCAGCAGCAGGAAGTCTGTTCAGCCGTCCCTTGATTCCCTTCACAGAGATGATATACAGGTTTTTGGCTCCTACAGAAAATAACAAGAAAATACATTTTGCATGTGACGGCAAGTATTCCCAATCTGGGGTCAGCCTGGGCTATAGACCAAGAAACTCATCTCGGCAGAATCACAAACCAACCAACCAAAACAAGCGTTTTCTTAAATGCGTCCCAAACCCAGAAGCATCTTGTCACAACACCGATTGAAGTTAAACAACACAGCATGTTGCCACTTCACCCAAAAGCGGTGTTTTCACTCTGCCCCTTCTTGACGGCTCAGTGGGTCATCAGCAAAAGGCCCACTGAGTGCTTTTAAAAGGGGACCGTGACAGCACGCAGCCACAGGCCTCACCTGTGTTGTCAGCACAGTTGATCACAGCTCCTACCGGAAGACCCAGGGAAATCCGGAATTTCGCTCCGGAGGACCCACCACGTCCTGCAGGGAGAGAAACAGAGTAAGGGGGCCACTGCACAAGCTTTGGTGGAGACTAGCCTGTCCCCGACTACCGTCCCCTTGTCACAGAACCTGACCGTCCCTTAAGTTACCATCCTCCTGTGGAGGTTAAGGAGACTGGTCGAGTGCACTTTTACAAAACTTTATCTATACAAGTCGGGAAACCGCAAAGACCGTCCAATCCGGTCAAAGGCAGGCCAACCCCACCGTCTCCGTTCGGCCCCACGCTCCGCTCCTACCCGCTCAACGCCAACTCCGCCGCCCTCCCCTTTCGGAGCTCTCCCTGGGCCTCTGTGATGCCCCATCTTCTCCTTCTCCGGCCCGGAGACTACAAAATATCACCGCAGCCGGGAGCCGTCGCCAAGGAACGGGCCGACCGGCCTACGCGGCGGATGCCAGCGGATCCCCAAACCCAAAATCCTCACCTCGCTTCGACATCTTGAGCGTCCGGAAAGAGTCAGAAAGGAAGTTAGTACAAGGGACACTGGGATATGAACTGGAGGCCACGCCCAGTCAGCCATGTGACCGGACCTCCTCTGACCCGCCTCCCTCCCCTGGTCGCAGGTATATGACGTAAAGCCCTGTGCCTCTTTGCGACTGCTCTGGATGTGAAAGCTGCCGTTGAGTTATGTAGGGGCGAGTAATTTTGGGTCATAAGTAAAAATAAATTGTTCTGTAAGAGTTCCCAAAGAACAGACAGAGATGGGGCGAGATCAAGCTCAGAATGGTTTCATTTGGCTACCGAACGTTTAAGTGGAACGCTACAGATGAGTCCATCTGTGTGCTCGGTACCATAGCATTCTCTTGTTATGAGGATTAACAATACTTTGTGACATTCACACAGTCGGTCAGACAACCACTCGGTCTCTTGTTATTAATTATTCTCAAGCTTACCCCACAGCTATCAGTGAACGATTGATTGACTCTATTGCTTCTTAAAGATATGTAAAGTTTCGTAAAGCCTAAATATAGTATAGTTTGTGTTCATGTATAGTATAATCAGGATGGGCATGTTTTAATTTATTTTACTACCTCAACCTCTCCCTATTTTCCTGACCTCTTACCTTCTGTTGATACATTCATTCTAAAGTGTATTGAATACCTACTTTAGGCCAGATTCCGTCCAGATTACACGAAGGAATAAAATAGAGCATTATTCTTGCCTTTATGGATTTTAGTCTGCCAGGGTAGACGTTGGTAATAGATACTGAATAATAGGGACAATTGTGAGAGTTCCAGTATATAGTTTGTTAAATGGGACAAAGTATTATGAAGAAAGGACAGTAAGATGTGGAAAGGTGATGAGGCAGATTGGAATAGAAACATTAGTGCCTGGAGGTGCCGGTTTGTCATCTCACCTATTCAGATGCTATCCCAAGTTCAAGCCCACCCTGAACCACGTAGAGACCCTATCTGAAAATACCAAATAGGAAAAAGGGGAAGGGATGTCTCGGTGGTGGAGTACATGCCTAACATATGCAAGATTTTTGTTTGTTTTGTTGGGACAGGATTTCTTTGTGTAGCCGGGGCAGTCCTGGAGCTACCCCTGTAGACCAGGCTGGCCTCAAACTCAAAACATTCACCTGTCTCTGCCTCTTGAGTGCTGGGATTGAAGATGTGTGCTGCTGCAGCCACCAACAGACGACGCATGCAAGATTTTATGGTCCTGGACTGGAGAGATGGCTCAGTGGGTTAAGAGCACTGACTGCGGGGCTGGGGATTTAGCTCAGTGGTAGAGCGCTTACCTAGGAAGCACAAGGCCCTGGGTTCGGTCCCCAGCTCCGAAAAAAAGAACCAAAAAAAAAAAAAAAAAAAAAAGAGCACTGACTGCTCTTCCGGAGGGTCTGAGTTCAATTCCCAGCAACTACATGGTGGCTCACAGCCATCTGTAATGGGATCCAATGCCCTCTTCTGGTGTGTCTGAGGACAGTTACAGTGTGCTCATATACATAAAATAAATAATTCTTTAAAAAAAAAAAATGGTCCCTGGGGCTGGAGAGATGGCTCAGAGGTTAAGAGCACTGACTGCTCTTCCAGAGGTCATGAGTTCAATTCCCAGCAACCACATGGTGGCTCACACTGTAATAAGATCTGGTGCCCTCTTCTGGCCAGCAGTCACATATGCAGGCAGAATGCTGTACATAAAATAAATAAATCTTAAAAAAAAAAAAAAAATGGTCCCATAAGTAAAGACACTTGCTTTGTAAGCACTTGCTTTGTAAGCCAGACCACTGAATTTAATCCCCAAACCCTTATAAAGGTGGAAGGATAGAACCAGTTCCATGAAGTTGTCCTCTGACCCCATGCACAGCATGGCACATGTGCTTATACACACATCATATATTCATATAAGCAACAATGATACATTTAAACAGTTGTGGCAGCTCTTGGAAGGCAGAAAAAAGGAGTGTTGTGTGGGGAGTTTGAGTCCTTGAGTACAGTTTGAGCTACCCTGCAACTCCTTGCCAAAAAAAGAAAAAAGAAAAGAAAAAGGGGAGCAAGCTAGAGATGTGACTCAGTGGTTAGAGAAGCAGTTCTTTTTTTTTTTTTTTGGTTCTTTTTTTCGGAGCTGGGGACCGAACCCAGGGCCTTTCGCTTCCTAGGCAAGCGCTCTGCCACTGAGCCAAATCCCCAACTAGAGAAGCAGTTCTAAACCTCGGGTCATGACCCTTTTGATGGTCAGATGACCTTTTTACAGGGGCCCATATCAAATATTTATGTTATGGTTCATACCAGTAGCAAAATTACACTTATGAAGTGGGGACAAAATAATTTTATGGTTGGGGGTCACCACAACATGAGGAGCTGTATTAAAGGGTCACAGCATTAGGAAGGTTGAGCACCACTGGGTTAAGAGCTCCTCTTGCAAAGAACCTGGATCTGTCCCCAACACATGTAGTAGTTCATAATTATCTGTGAGTCCAGTTCCAGGGTCTCTGACACTTCTGACTCTGTGGGCATCAGGTAACTATGCAGTGAATATATACATAGGCAGGCAAACACTCGCTTACATAATCAAATAAAGATCGAAAAATAGAAAGAAAGCAGCAGAAATGGACTAGGGAGAGCTTCTCGCACCACTGTAGAACTGTGGTACTTACTGAGAGAATGGGGAACTGACTTCAAGCCAAAATCGGGCACGGGCTAACAAAGTCAGATCAGAGGAAGATTGCTAGAAGCCACTGTTCAGGAAGGAAATGGTTGATTTGGATTAGCAGGAGAGCTAATGTGGTGGAGTGAAGACCTAGATTCATTTGGAGATAGAACCAGAAAAAAAAAAAAAAAAGCTACTCTGGCTGTGGTGGGTAGTGGTGGTACACGCCTTTAATCACAGCATTCCAGAGGCAGAGGCAGGGGGAGTCTCTGTGAGTTCAAGGTCAGTGTGGTCTTGGCTATTCCAGGAAAGCTAGAGCTACACAGAGAAATCATGTCTCAAAAAAGCAAAACAAGGGCTGGCGAGGTGGCTCAGCAGTTAAGAGCACTGACTGCTCTTCCAGAGGTCCTGAGTTCAAATCCCAGCAACCACATGGTGGCTCACAACCATCTGTAATGGGATCTGATGCCCTCTTCTGGTGTGTCTGAAGAGAGTGACAGTGTACTCAGATACATAAAATAAATAAGTAAATCTTTTAAAAAAAAAGAACAAACAAAAAGGAAATGAGAAATAAAAAAAAAAGAAAGAAAAGAAAAGAAAAGCAAAAAAAAGAGCCAAGCTGCCTGTTGGCCTTGAGAAGAAGGCATTACTATGAACTAACATAGAGAAGAATGTGGGGGAGTGGTTCTATATCTCTGTCTCTGTTGTTAGCAATGGTCTTTTTTGTTATGGCTCCAACCAGTGTGCCAACTAGAAAAAAAAAGGGGGACACATTATATTCTTCTCTTTCCCAGGTACCCAGATTTAATGACCAAGGTCTTTAGACTTGACTTTTCCTGAACTGTTGAGCCAGGCACCTCAAGGTCTGCCTTGAGGTAATGCTACTGTAACAGCTTCTAAGTGGTTTAACCTCAGCCCCCATTGCTTTAAGACTCTGTGCTGGCCCCTCTAGTTTTTGTAGAATAAAATCTAAGTTTATATCTTAGTCACTGTTCAACTGCTGTGAAGAGACACCATGACCGAAGCAACTTACAAAAAAAAAAAAAACATTTAAGTAGGGGCTTATGGGTCAAAAGTGAATCCATGACCATCATGGCAGGGAGCACAGCAGGCATAAGAACCTGTAGTAGCTGAAAGCTCACATCTGATCACAATTTGGAAGCAGAGAACGAGAGACTAGGCCTGGCCTGAGCTTTTGGAACCAACAAGTCCACCCCCACTGATATACCTCCTCCAGTAGAGCCACACCTCCTAATCCTTCCCAAAATAGTTCCACCAAGTAGGAACCCACCATTCAAATATATGAGCCTTTGTGGCTCATTCTCGTCCAAACCATCACAGCTCCTACCCTCAGCATTGTAATCTCTTTCCCACAATTGCTTGCCCCTCAGTGACCTCATCTCCTGTCCTCCTGGCTCTCTCCTTTTGTGGGGGAGGTGTTAAGATTTATTTATTTTATGTATATGAGTACACTGTCGTTGCTCTTTCAGACACACCAGAAGAGGGCCTCATCCCATTACAGATGGTTGTGAGCCACCCTGTGGTGGCTAGGAATTAAACTCAGGACCTCTGGAAGAGCAGTCATTGCTCTTAACCTCTGAGTCACCTCTCCAGCCCTCTCCTATCTCTTTATAGCTCACATTCCAGCAACACCAACTTATCCAGGGTTCCCGGTTACATGCTTCAGTTTCACACCTTATATTTGTGTACTTTATGCTGCTTTCCACTACTCACCGGAGACAGGGATTTGCCTAATTTGCTCCATAAGCTGCCCACATGGTCTTGAACTCACTCTGTGACCCAGACAGGATTTGAACTTGTGATCTTCCTGTTTCAGACTCCAGAGTAGTTGGAATTAGTTGGAATTATAGATAGCCTATATTCTTATATATGTTTAAAGATTGATTTATTTATTTAAAGTATATGGGCACACCGTTGCTGTCACTGTCTTCAGACACACCAGGAGAGGGCATCTGATCCACATTACAGATGGTTGTGAGCCACCATGTGGTTGCTGGGAATTAAACTCAGGACCTCTGGAAGAGCAGTCAGTGTTCTTAACCGCTGAGCCATCTCTCCAGCCCCCTCTTATTATTTATTTATTTATTTTTGAGACAAGGTCTCACTGTGTAGCCCTGGCTAGCCTGGAACAAGGTATTGCCCAAGGTGTTTTCTCCACAGTAAGTTGAGGAGCAGTGACTGTGACTTGCTCTCCAGACTAGAGAAAATTAAAGTGGAAAGAGAAAAGAATGAAGTGGAGGCTGGAGTCCAACCGTATTCTTCGAGTTTCTATTGCTGTGATGAGACACCATGACCAAAAGCAACTTGCGGGAGGAAGGGGTTTATTTGGCTCACATTACCATAATACACTGTAGCTGTCTTCAGACACACCAGAAGAGGGCTTCAGATCCCATTACAGATGGCTGTGGGCCACCATGTGGTTGCTGGGATTTGAACTCAGGACCTCTGGAAGAGCAGTCAGTGCTCTTAACCACTGAGCCATCTCTCCAGCCCTCAGCCTCCTCTCTTCTAGAACCCAGGACCACCAGCCCAGGGATAGCACCTCCCACAGTGGGCTGGGCCCTCCCTAGTTAATCACTCAGGAAATGCTCTGTGTGATTGTCTACAGCCCAATCTTAGGAAGACATTTTCTTAGTTCTGCACCTTCTCTCTTAGCTTGTATCAAGTTGGCATAAAACTACGCAGCACGGCCAACTGGTTTGATTGACCAATCCCACCTTTGATGAATTCTCCTAACTCATCTGCACCTACCTAGAATGGTGGCCGGTGAAGCAAGGAAAGAAGTCCTCTGGCTCTTCACGCCGACTCTTTTTTTTTTTTTTTTGGGAGCTGGGGACTGAACCCAGGGCCTTGCACTTCTTAGGTAAGCGCTCTACCACTGAGCTAAATCCCCAGCCCCTTCACGCCGATTCTTACTCCTGACTTCTTTCTGGGCTTGACTTGAATGTTTGGTGGAATCCTACCCAGGTTTTGGTTTCACTGGACTTTGAAGATGAATCACCACTGTCATCTGGATGAAGTTCTTTGGAAAGAACTTTATTATCTATCTATCCATCTATCTATCTATCTATCTATCTATCTATCTATCTATCTATCTATCTATCATCTATCTATCTATCTATCTATCATCTATAATCTGTCTATCTATCATCTATCTATCTGTCTATCTGTCTGTCTATCATCTGCTATCTATCATCTATCTATCATCTATCTGTCTATCTATCTATCATCTATCTATCTATCATCTGTCTATCTATCTATCATCTATCTATCTATCATCTATCTGTCTATCTATCATCTATCTATCTATCATCTATCTGTCTATCTATCATTTATCATCTATCATCTGTCTATCTATCTATCATCTATCATCTGTCTGTCTATCTATCTATCATCTATCATCTGTCTGTCTGTCTATCTATCATCTATCATCTGTCTGTCTGTCTGTCTGTCTATCTATCTATCTATCTATCTATCTATCTATCTATCTACTTACTTACTTGAGACAGGGTTTCTCTGTGCAGCCCTGGCTGTCCTGGGACTCCCCCTGTAGACCAGGCCTCCAAATCAGAGAGCTGCCTCTACTTCCCTAGTACTAGGATCAAAGGTGTGTGCGACAACCACTACCCGGCCTTTATTTTCTAAGTAGGGGTTTTCATCAAAAATAAAAATGGATTCTGTAACCTCATTTTATGTCCTCCTATTCTTTTGCTTCAACTCTGACCAGATAATGCTGGGGCTTCTTCACCTTCCTCCCCAAGCAGGACAGACGCCTGTGGATGGTTGAGAAAATGGCTGGACCTTGTAATATTTCTATTTTCAACTTTTCCTCCGTGGATTGCTCTTTTTCACGTTGTCACTATCACTCTGTAAGAATTTGACTTACTTATGTGCTTACTTATTTATTTTTGTATTTTATGCATATGAATGTTTTGCCTGTGTGTGTAGAAACACCACATGCATGCCCCTTAGAGACCAGAAGAGGGCATTAGAGCCACTGGAACTGGAGTTACAGATGGTTGTCAATGTACAACAGTCTATCTACAGCGGGCGCCCTGTGGCTGCCCAGGACCCCATCTGTCTTCTACACAGACAGCGGGGGTCTTAACTGCTGAGCCCCTAACACTTCCTTTTTGTTTCTTTATTATTTTTTTTTTTGTTTTTCTTTTTCTTTTTTTTTTTTTTTTCTTTTTTTCGGAGCTGGGGACCGAACCCAGGGCCTTGCGCTTGCTAGGCAAGTGCTCTACCACTGAGCTAAATCCCCAACCCCTTGTTTCTTTATTTACTTACTTGTTTTCCTTTTTCGGATCTGGGCATTTGAGTTCACAGGCAGGAGTGTGGGAGGTCAGAGGACAACTTGAGTTAGTTCCCTCCTTTATTGTGTGGGTTCCAGGGATCAAACTCAGGTCCCTAGGCTTGAGCAGTAGATGCTTTTACCAGACAAGCCACCTCATGGGCTCAAGACAGACTCTTTTATTGCCCTGGAGGTTACCAACTAGACTGTCTACGCCTAGCCAGTGAGCCCCAGGGATCTACCTATCTCTGTATCTTCATCATCACCACCACCACCACCCCATCACCACCACCACCACCACCACCACCACCATCATCATCATTTCAGTTTTTCGAGACAAGGTTTCTCTGTGCAACCTTTGCTGGCCTGGAACTTACTCTGTGTAGACCAGGCTGGCTTCGAACTCAGAACTCTGCCTGCCTCTGTCTCCTGAATGCTGGGATTAAAGACATGCACCAGCACTGCTCTGCCACTCAACCTTTTTAGTGATGCTGATAGAAAGTATAGTAATCCAATCCGTTGTACTCATTCGTCTGTCTGTTTGTTTTCACTGGGATTAAAGCATGCATGCTCCACCACTGCCTAAAACTAGGATTTCATAGGGTGTGGTGGCCAGCATTGTTTTTCAAGGACTAGAAACGTACCAAAAAACAAAAACAAAAACAAAACTACCAAATACAATAGACTTGGACAATTACAATAAAAAAGCTTATAGATAATGCCAAGGACACCTTCAATCTGAGTACTTGGGAGGCAGAAGCAGGTGGATCGCTGAGAGTTCTAGGAGAGTCTCATCTGGTCTGCAGAGCGAGTTCCAGGAGCAGCCAGAGCCACATAGTAAGACCCTGTCTAGAAAAAAAATATGAATAAGTAAATAAATAACTGATTGATTTAAGAACTATAAAAATTGGGATTGGAGGGGCTGGGGATTTAGCTCAGTGGTAGAGCGCTTACCTAGGAAGCGCAAGGCCCTGGGTTCGGTCCCCAGCTCCGAAAAAAAGAACCAAAAAAAAAAAAAAATTGGGATTGGAGAGATGGCTCAGTGGTTGGGATCTCTTGCTGCTCTTCCCAAGGACCCAGGTTCAGTTGCTGGCATCCACGTCTGGAGGCTAACAGCCCCCCTGTAACTCCAGCTCCAGGGATCCCACACCCTCTTCTAGCCTCCGCAGGCACTGCACACATGTGGCACACACACATGCACAGGCAAAACATTCGTACACATAAAATAAGATAAATACATCTTTAGCATTTCAATTACGAAAGCCAAGCATGGTAGTTGTCCTAGTTAGGGTTACTATTGCTGCAACGGAAGTGTCCATGACCAAAAGCAAGTTGGGGAAGAAAGAGTTTGTTTGGCTTACACTTCCAGGTCATAGTTCATCGTTGGAAGAAGTCAGGACAGGAACTCAAGCAGAGCTGGAACCTGGAGTTGTTGCAGAGGGCATGGAGGGGTCCTGCTAACTGACTTACTCCACATGGTATGCTCCTGCTTCCTTATAGAATCCAGGGCTACCAACCCAGGGATGGCACCTCCTTCAATGGGCTGGTCCCTCGCCCGTCACTCTTTGAGCAAATGCCTTACAGCTGGCTCTCATAAAAGCGTTTCTTGATCTGAAGCTCCTTCATCTTTGATGACTGTAGCTTGTGTCAACTTGACACACAAACACATCACTACTAAGCTACAACTCTTCCTTTCTTGTTCATCCCCAAGAACTCGTTAAAAACATGAATAATTAGGCCAGGGAGATGGTGGTATATTCCTTTAATCCCAGCACTTGGGAGGCAGAGGCAGATAGATCTCTGTGAGTTAAAGGGCAGCCTGGTTTACAGAGTAACAGGACAACCAAGGCTATAGAGAGAAACTCTGTCTTTAGTTAATCTATTTTAAAATCCAAAGCCCTTTAAAATTCGAAGTCTCTTATCTGTGGTGTTAACCTCAGAAAATACTGTCCTACTTCAAGAGAGAAAAATAGGGCAAAATCAAAGTAAAACAAAACCAAATTCCAACCATCCAATGTCTGGGAGCCACTCAGGATCTGGAATTTTCCAAAGGGCTTGGGTCACTTCCCTGGCTCTGCTCTCTGCAGCACGCACAGCTTGTCTTCTAGGCTCCAATCCACTGTTGCTGCTGTTCTCATGATGCTGGCCTCTCCAAAACCTGCTGGGGACCCATGATGGAACTGAGCAGCACTTTCCCCAGTAGCCCCTCATAGGCTCTCTTCACAGTGCCAAACCTCAACTTCTCTGCATGACGCCTTTAGCCCTGGGTCTTCAACTGCTACAGAGGCTGCACCTTCACAGAAGGCCTCTCCTGGCCTCTCACCGTGCCAAGGTCAGCTGTTCTCCATGACCCCTTCATGTCTTCAAAACCAGTACCACCCAGGTGACTCTTACCTTAAATCAAAACAGCAAACAATCCTGATAGTCTTTAATCAGCCCTCTGAAATGTCACAAGGCAGGCCTCCATCTTCTGCACTGTTCTCAACATCCTTATCTTCCAAGCTCCTAAAAACATTCCAATGAGTTCTTAACACTGAATGGCTTTTCTAGCCCAAAGTTTCAAAGTCCACTAGGGAAGTTCCAACACCCCACTAGGATGGTACCTGCTTCTCTTAGGGTTTTTACTGTTGCAAAGAAAACACTGTGGGGGTTGGGGATTTAGCTCAGTGGTAGAGTGCTTGCTCTACCAAGGCCCTGGGTTTGGTCCGAGCTCCGGAAAAAAAAAAGAAAATCTAAAAAAAAAAAAAAAAAAAAAAAAAAAAAAAAAGAAAACACTGTGACCAGAAAATACAGTGGCGCTCACCCAGCACTCAGGAGGCTGAGGCTGGCAGGTGTTCAAGGCCAGCCTGGTCTACATAGTGAGTTCTAGGACAGTCAGGGCTACCCAGAGAAACCATCTCAAAACAACACAAAATTTTATTAAAATTAAAAAAAATTTTTTTAAAGAAAGCAGACAAGAAAGCAGGAAAGCAAAGAAAGAAAGAAAGAGAGAGAGAGAGAGAGAGAGAGAGAGAGAGAGAGAGAGAGAGAGAAAGAAAGCAAAGAAGCTGGTCTTGGATCCTAGCACACATGTGGTGGAGGCAGATCTCTGTGGCTATTAGGTTCGTATGGTCTACAGAATGAGTTCCAGGACAGACAAGAGAAGATTCTTTTTTTTTTTTTTTTTTTGTGGTTCTTTTTTTCGGAGCTGGGGACCGAACCCAGGGCCTTGTGCTTCCTAGGCAAGCGCTCTACCACTGAGCTAAATCCCCAGCCCCACAAGAGAAGATTCTTATACAGAAGAACCCTGTTTGGAAAACCAAAACCACCACCGTCACCACCAACAACAACACCCACACACACAAAAATAAGGGGAAGCAACTTGGGTACTCATCGTTAATATAGATGAGATGAATGTCACCCTGCTTTCTTCACCTGTCCTACAACCAATTTACGTTTATCCCTGACTAGCTTACAAATAAATGAGACTCAGACTATGGTTACTTTATTTGGCTTTGACAGCTACTGCGGGTCACCCCTAATCTACTTTTCTTTTTTTTTTTTTTTCTTTTTTTCGGAGCTGGGGATCGAACCCAGGGCCTTGTGCTTCCTAGGCAAGCGCTCTACCACTGAGCTAAATCCCCAACCCCCGCTAATCTACTTTTCTAAGTAGATTTTTTTGCTGGCCTGGCTGCCTTCCCAGTGGTGTATCCAAGATACTGGCTGTTCCTCCTGGCCACATGCCTGTGGTCCATCTGCCCTTCCTACCTTCCCCTGGTCTCTCCTCTCTCTTCCCCACCCCCCAACCAGGTAAGTCAAACCCACTTACCTCTAACCCCCCCCAGAAATTGGCTACAACTACAACAATAACAACAACGTGACAATTTTGGAATTTTGGTTTCTTAAACAAACCCCACAGACATATTATAAGAATATGTTTTCGTTTTAATCCTAGGTATGGGATATGGGGCTGCTTCAGAGTGTCCACAGCAGCTGACAATGAGGATTTACCTCATGTTTTCGGGGTGGGGGGTGGGAGGGGTAGGGGTTGAGGTGTGGAAAGGACAAAATTTTGCCAGATGCAGATAGTTTCTGCGCTCATGTGAGGTTTCGAATTCCGGGAAGTTTTTAGAGGTTATACAAATGCTAGGGATCCAGAGAGCCGGGTTGGGTTATTGATTGGTATTGATTACCTTGATTTTTTAAGTAGTCATGTGAAAAACAGAAGAAACTGGATATCCCGATGGTGAAGATCAAACTTGCCCCAAGGAACTCAATGTCCTCAGTCAGCAGGAAGTAGACTAGTGATTATTGTCCCCCCCCCTTTTTGACCCCTGACTTTACTCAGGGATTGCTTTCCTTTCCTCTTTATACCCACCCCTTATCTAGTGTTAGGGGGTTGAAAGGGTGAAGGAAAAGGGGTGGAGAGGGGTGGAAGAAAGAAGAACCCACAAAGTAGCAAAGGCCTGGTTACGACGAGCAAACAAGCAAAACAGCGAAAACAGTACTTAGATGTGTTTACTTCTATCAGTGTTCTTTGCATGTACATATGCCACATGTGTGCCTGGTAGACGAGGGCATCGGAGCCCTGAGTTGGCGTTATAGATGGGTCCGAGTCACCATGTGGATGCTGGAGCTCAGTTTGGACTCTCTGTAGTGGCAACAATGGAGCTTTTAATTGATGAACCATCTTTCAGGTCCCCATAGATGATTTAAAAAAAAAAAATTCTATTGCCTAGGACTTTAAGTGTAGTGTGTAAGAAAGACCAAAACCAAAGATACCTAACACCTAGTTTACTGACATTAAATGCTCCCCTTTAAGGAAAGTGTAGAGTCAAGGTGTCTTTAGTTAGATGTTTTCATTTATTTGTTTGTTTATTTATTTTTTGAAGCAGGGTTTCTCTGTGTCACCCTGGCTGTCCTGGAACTCACTCTGTAGACCAGGCTGGCCTTGAAGTCAGAGATCTGCCTGCCGTGGCCTCCCAAATGCTGGGATTAAAGGTGAGTGCCACCATCATCACCCAACTCTATTTTTGTAAATACTTGCCTGTTGAATTAGCATAGTTACTGAACATAAAACCATCTTGAGTCCCAAATAGCTGTTTTTCTCCAAACATTTCCTCCTTTATTGACTTAGATAATGGAGGAGTGGTGAGAGAAACGTCTGTGTACAAACAGAAAGGTCAGATGCCCAGGATGCTGTCAAACAGAAGGGATACCTTCAGCCAAAGCTCTGAAAGCAAAAGAGAAGGTATTCAACATGTCCATCCTACACCACCACTTCAGAACCAAGTGATGGCCCATCTACCGAATCATAGATGCTGAGGCCCTGGAAAGAGCTTTCCCCTAAGACACTGCCAGGCTGCTGGACGCTGGGAGACCATGTTGGTACCAGATGCTGACCTGGGGTTCTCCTCTGGTGAATGGTGGATTTCCCCAGGCTTTGGTGGCTAACTAGGGAGACTGTTTCCAAACATTACAAGGAAGAGGAGTGGAGGGGAAGGGTGGAAGGAAGGAAGGGTGGAAGGAAGGAAGGAAGGGAGGAAGGAAGGAAGGAAGGAAAATGCATTGTCCTTGGGGCCCCACTTTGAGCACCTCCGTAATTGAACTGTGAAAAAAGCCAACGTCATTCTGACCCCAAAAGGAATAAGAGAAAGTTTATTCAGGAGACAAACACAAGTGACCACGGCCTGGGAACACAGACTCAGTTTATTCTAATTGCCATGTCTCAATGTGTTCAATACAATAGCAATTTATAAAGGTTTTATAGAAATAGAACAAAGTGAAGCCATAAATCAAGCCTATATATATATATATATATATATATATATATATATATACATATACATATATATATATATATACATATACATATATATATATATATATATATACATATATATATATATATATATATATATATGTTTGTGTTGTTATTCTGGAATCACAGGCATGTGCCGTCATGCCTGGTCCTAATACTTTTAAAAGAGATGGTGAAAATCCCCGGTAGGTAGCAAGAAGTTCCATGTAAGAGGGAGACCTCTTTGAAAAGGCCTGGAATGTTTTCTGATGACATTCTTAGCCAGCCTTCGATTGGTGGGGTCTGTGCCTGCATTCCATAGGGATTTACCTAAGAGTCACAAGGATGTGTGGTCATTCAGAGACATCCACAATGAGTGGCTAATTAGAGAATAAGATAGCTCAGCAGAATTTGGCTCTGGACTTGCAGCATTCCAACTGTCCATAAACATTGATATGGAATCAGTTAATTTTAGAATGTTTAAGATAGGAGCAGCTTTTTTTTTTTTGCTGGAAGTCTCAGGTGACACCTACCTCCTGGCTCTCAAGCTCCTTAGGACATCAACACCTTCCTCCTAGATGGGACAATGTTTCTTTTTCTTTTTTTTTTTTTTTCTTTTCTTTTTTTTCGGAGCTGGGGACTGAACCCAGGGCCTTGCACTTGCTAGGCAAGCGCTCTACCACTGAGCTAAATCCCCAACCCAGGACAATGTTTCTTTTACTGTGGTCTTCAACCTATCTTTCAATCTTATAAATAGTTTTATTTTTGTCAGAGGCAGGGTTTCTCTGTGTAGCCCTGGCTATCCTGGGGACTCTCTCTGTAGACCAGGCTGGCCTTGAACTCAGAGATCTGCCTGCCTCTGCCTCCCAAATGTTGGGATCAAAAGCATGCTATACCACTGTCCAGCCAAATAATTTATTATTTTTGAGACAAGGATTCACTGTGCATCCCTAGCTGGCCTGAAATTCTATGTAGCCGAGGCTGGCGCCACAGAGATCTACCAGCCTCTGCTTCTTGAAATCGCTAGAATTAAAAGTGTACTGAACCTTTTTTTTTTTCTATACAGGGTCTTACGTGTTCCAGGTTGGCTTTAAACTCTCTGGACTTGAACTGCCGGCCCTCCTGCCTTTGTCTTCCAAGTGCTGGGATTCCTGCTGTATACTACAAACCTCGGCTTCTCAGAAATGTCTTGAGTGTTTGTTTAGTTCTGAGACTGTAACTTAGTTGCAACCTTTCTTCTTTCCTTTCCTTCCCTCTTAACCCTCTCATACTCGCGCCCTGCTCTCTTTGAAACTCTTTTGCCTTTTTTTCATGCCTATGTATATTTGTATATACATTTTAATTCCTAAATATAATCTGTTGTGTCCATGCAATGTACGTGTATGTTTTTAGGCTTGCCATTTTGAACTGGACAACTGATTGATTTGCTCATCCCTGGGGAGGTCTACCCCTCCCACCTCCACTTTAACTCAGTTGCCTCTTGTTCTTGTGTCCGGGTGAGGTCTTGTGTGGTTTTCCCTGTTCACTGTCACTTATTTGTGTTTTCCGTGCTCAGCTCATATCTGTGCAGCCATATTGGTGAGACTTTATGGGTAGAGTTTCTGATGCTTATAGGAGTCACAAGCTCACAGCAAACTCCCTGCTCCTCCGGTTCTGACAATCTTTCTATTTCTTCTGCAATGTTTCTCGAGCCTTAGGTATCCATTGACCCTGGGCTCCACAACTCTGCATTTTGATTGGTGGTGTTTTCTGTAATAGTCTTTGTAGCAAAGGGAATTTTCCTCCTATAGGGGTGAAGACTACACTTTTCTGGGTAAAAGTCCATGAAAACACTGGCCTAGCATGTCCCACAACTCTGGGTTCAACTCCCAGGAAGGACAAAGTCTTAGGCTCATGGCTCTCATCATTCGAGTCCTCCTGTCTTAGATGTTCTCTCTGCATTTTGGTTTTGGAGTAACTGTTACTTGGAACACATATCCTGTTCACCATTTTAAAGTACACTGAGAGAGAGAAAGAGAGAGAGAGGGAGAGAGAGAGAGAGAGAGAGAGAGAGAGAGAGAGAGAGAGAGAGAGAGAGGTGTGTGTGTGTGTGTGGTGTGTGTGTGTGTGTGTGTGTGTGTGTGTGTGGACAACTTACAAGAACTGAGTCTTTCCTTGCACTATGTGGTTGCCAGGGATTGAACTCAAGTCTTCGGCCTTCATGAGAAATACCTGCTGAGCTTTCTAACCCACCCCACCTCTAGGTGGACCTTGTGTTTCTTGAGCGCAGGGATCACACTGCGTTCTCTGTGTCCTCCAAAGTCCTGGCTTGGCATACGACCCGGTTCACCTTGAGCATTAGGTTGTACTTCCTGCTAATCTACGGGCCAAGTAACTTGAGTCATAAGATCATTCAGCAATCACACCTATCAACTGAGGTTATTGGGGGGAAAGCACACATCTGTGTCACCTCTCAAAGGTTTGATCTAGCAACCCTACCCCTCTTTTGCCTAAGTATGTTTACCTTTTTCCTTTCCAAAATGACCACTCCCCCAGTTTCTCCTGTCTCATGTCTGCCACACTCTCCCCTCTTGCCTCTTCTCTCTCTCAGCTGAAGAGCTTACCAGGTCCTCTCTGCAGAAAGCAGACACTGTGCTGTGCTGGTAAATGGTGACTATAAGGGACCTATTGGTAGGTGTGCCAACGTGTGCTGTGTGTTAGAAACACACACAGCAGCCAGGCATGGTGGCACATGCCTTTAATCCTAGTACTCTGGATGCTAAGGCAGGTGAATCTCTGTGAGTTGGAGGCCAGCCTGGTCTACGACAGAGAAACTCTGCCTTGGAAAAAAAAAAACCAAAAAGGAAAATAAATTCAAACAGTTTTGCTGATTTCAAGCTACCTGTAAAAGTTAAGACAATTTTCTGAGCCATACCCAGCACACTTTTGAGGTAACAGCTTTCTATCAAGTAGGATAGCATCTATGTAGTGAACATGACCAGAGTTCTACTTTTGGACCAGACCTTCCGAATGAGTTCCAACTGTATTCTCAACATCTGCCTCAAATGTCTATCCACTGTCTCTGTTCTGTGTGTAACTCAGTGGTAGAAAATTCATGCTGAACCCCTGAGTTCAGTCCCCAGTACCAGTTCACGTAGGTACTGGATTCTGATCTGGGGTTCTCCTCTGATGAATGGTGGATTTTCCCAGGCTTTGGTGGCTAACTAGGGAGACTGTTTCCAAACATTACAAGAAGAGGAGTGGAGGGGAAGGAAGGAAGGAAGGAAGGGAGGAAGGAAGGAAGGAAGGAAGGAAGGAAGGAAGGGAAAGAAGGAAGGAAGGGAAAGAAGGAAGGAAGGTGCATTGTCCTTGGGGTCCATGCTTTAATCCCAGCACTTGGGAGACAGAAGCTGATCTAAGTTGGAGGTCAGTCTCGATCCCCATCCTTCCATGTCTATCCAATTTGAAATGGCCCTGTGTACTTCCCTAAAACTCTCTTTTAGTATAGTCACATGTTGGCAGGGTTTTGCTATCTAGCCAAGGCTTGATCAAACTCTTAACTTTCTGTCTCAGTGCACCTACGTGCTAAGTATGCCTCTCCAGGCACCACCCTAATCATTCTGTATGTCTGTATGTATGTATGCATGCATGTATGTATGTATTATGTATGTATATATTTATGTGTGCATGTATGTATGCATATGTTTCTCATTTTCCCTACTGAGTATTTACTTGTTGATTCACTTGTATCTTTATTTTTAGTCTGACTCTAGGACACCAAACTCATATCCAGCCAGAATCTGTGTTTTTGTTGAAACTTTGTACTCCTTCTTGACGTGGTGACATAGTACCCTATGAATTAAAGAGGAAAATCGTGACAGTCTGTAAGCTAGGAATGCCTCCGTGGATGTTCTGTCGAGGTGGTATTTGTATTCTGGTAAGAGCAGGGGACAGTTTTGCAAATTTGTAACTTAAGTTCATGGTTTCAAATTGTTGGTGATATTTTTGGTTTTTCTTTTAAATGTATGTCCTTTTATTGTTTAAATTTAATATAATTTAGCAAAAAGATGTTAATTTTAAACGGATAAACAATTTTCAGTGAAAAGCAAACAAGTTATGTAAAAAGAATTTTGTAGCCTTCCACCAGCAGAGGGGGTATAGCTCAGTGGTAGAGCATTTGACTGCAGATCAAGAGGTCCCCGGTTCAAATCCGGGTGCCCCCTTGATGTTTGTACATGTTTTTCCTATGAGAACAGTCACATATTCCCTCTCAGATATTTCCAAATCCAAGATCTACCCTCCAAATTTTCCCCCATTTGAATATTTCCTACGGCCAGAACCATCATCCAGGAAGGAGTATGAAGCTATCTCTCTCTCTGGCCAGTGAGGCATGGAATTAGAAACATTTTTTACTTAGTTTGTATCCTAACCCCCCAAAAAACTAAGGATGAAGCCAGAAACAATGTTTATATACTTGGCTATTTTAAGAAATGTTAACAGCCAGGTGTTGTAGTATATGTGTGTTAATCCCAGCACTTGGGAGTCAGAGGCAGGAGGATAGGAGTCCAAGGGAGTTTAAGATTATTTAGCCTTGGCCTATATATCAAAATTGAGGCCAGCCTGGGCTACATGACACTCTGTATGAGTGTGGGGGTGGGGTGAGGGGAAAGACACGGTCTAAAGTTATAAAAACAGGTGTCTTCTCTGAGAAGCTGAGGCCTGAGAAAGTACAAGTTCAAAGCCTTGCTTCTGGAAATGGAGACTCGCTACTCTGGTATTTCCGTGCTTTGCCCCGAAGCTCTCTGCCCTGTCCCCTTCCTTGTTCCGCTCAGCGGAGAACAGTAATGGGAACTGGGAGGGAATGCATGAGAATGTTCCCCTGGGGTCCTGGGATGACACAACCAGATTCCGTGTTTAAAATATCACAGCCACACCCTGACCCAGGCAGCATAGCATGCCTCTCTCTGTCTCTTTTCTTTTTCCTTTTTTTGGTCAAAACCTAACAGAGGGGGCCCGCCCTTGCTTCCCGGTTCACACTTGGAGATTTCTTCCAAACCAGATACCCTAAGGCCATACCTAGATACCTGTTCCCATTTTGAGGACTTGAAACTTGATAGCGTTGTGGTAACACGCGAGTGATCTTCAAAGAGTAGTCCCTGGGTCCTTGAATGATTTACCTGAAAAATCCGCCAGAGCTAGCTAATTGCCAAGGCCTTCCCGAGATCTACACAATCGGAAACTGGGGATGTTTTAATGAGCCCTCCAGGTCACTCTGGAGCACGCACAAGTGTGAAAACCACTGCCTTAATTTATATTACTTGGCTTTGGGGTCTTGTTCTTTTGCACCGAAGGGAGCTAAGGAGTGCTCACCGGCCGGGTTCACGTTCTCGAAGCGCTTTCACTCGGTCCACGTCACCAAGCAACAAGGAAGCACGAGAAGAATATAGAACAATAAAGGACGCAGAGGGGTTGGGAAAAAAAAATAAAGAACTCAGAATGAAACGAAAAGGAGAAAGAAAGCTTAGATTGGAGAAAGACTATGTCCGCGAGTTTCCCTTTTTGACCCACCCTTACTCATGGGACACACAAAGCCACCCTGGGGAGTAACCTTGTCTCCGGAACCCAAAGTGTGGAACAATCCAATTCAAATTCACGAGAGTACCATGGGCAGAAATCTCCAGGATTTTGGCGCCAGTCAAATGAGGTCGCACAACTTCTGCTTGGTAAGAGGCAAAACGAAGGCTTTTTTGCTCAGATCGTAAAATAAGGAGTGGCTTTTTATCTTTTTACCATTTTTACCATGGCCGAATCAGGACCACATTTGCAGTGAAATATATTTCTATTGCCATTGAAGTGAGGAAAAGACTCCGAGGGGGCACCCGGATTTGAACCAGGGACCTCTTGATCTGCAGTCAAATGCTCTACCACTGAGCTATACCCCCGCACGGCCACAGTGTTCGAAGCAACCTCTTTTCAGGATTAAGATGCAGCTGCTGCACCGGTAGAATGAAGGGAAGAGAAAAGAATGAAAGACCAAGGGCGGTCAAGCTAAAAGCAGAGGATGCCTGGATCTGAAGGCAGCAGCGCAGAGGCGCGGGGAGGGTGAAGGTCCTGAGGTGCTGAGTCCAAAGGGAAAGGGACAGGTACCAGTTTGGGAGAGGATGTGGGCCGGAAGGGGACTAGCTGGGGGGCGGGGCGGGGCGGGGCGGGGGGTGGTTTCCCCGCAGGTTGACGCTGGGGACCCACGGATTTAAGGGAAGTCCCCGAGTCTGGAGAATCAGTACTATCCCCACCATTGTCCAGAACGTGGGGTTGACCCTCTCGTGGGATATCGGGCTCTGCCACAGTCGCGTCTGTTTCTCCACCTCCGGAAGGGCCACGAGCCGGGCCGGTCCTCATCGGGGAGCCCAGGGGCACGTGCACCCCGAGAGCTCAGGGCTCCAGCAGCCCTGTCCTGCAGCCCTCCCTGGAACCCGCCCCCACGCAGCCCCACGTCGCCCGGGGAGCGCGCCTGGTCGCGCGCGCCTCTTTCCGCGCCCGAGGCGCGTCCCCGCCCCAGCCAGTGCAGCCCCTCCTCCCCACTGTGTTTATTAGGGGAAGGAGGGCGGAGGCGGAGGCCAGTTCCCCAGTTCCAGTCGCCGTCGCCTGCACAGTTGCAGCCGCCGCCTCCTCCTACCAGCTCGCCCAAGGAAAAGGGAACGCGCGCGAGCACGGGCGTTCCCGCCCCAGTCTTTCCCCGGAACCATGAACCCTAACTGTGCCCGGTGCGGCAAAATCGTGTACCCCACGGAGAAGGTGAACTGTCTGGATAAGGTGAGCTCGGGTCCCGGGCGCCGCGAGCTAGACAGTGCCAGTGCAGCTCTCAGTCGGGGGAGGAAAGAGGGGCTGGGTCTTTGCGGGCTCTTGCCTGCGATCCCCAGAGCAGGGAAGGAAGGCGGGAGGCGACTTGGGGTGTGGGGACAGACCCAGTCTGGAACCCTGGAGGTCCAGAGAGAGGTAGTGGGCAGCCACCGCTGGAGGAGGGTGGGCTCTGTGCACCGGGGTTGGGAAGGCTGGAAGGGCGGGAGGGCACCAGGGAACCAGGTTCCCCCGGGTGTGTGCAGGAGGTTAGAGGTGCAGTCCCGCCCCCCAGGCCCGGAGTGAGAGAGGAGACGGCCGCTCCCTTTCCCCGCGGCGGCCAGCGCCAAGTAGGCGGAAGCGCGGGGCGCTGGGGGGGAGGGGGCCGCGGGGGCGGGGCGGAGGCTGGGGCCAGCGCTACCCGCTCGGCTTGGGCTGCTGGTAGCCTGGCTTCCTGGCTTGGAAGCTGCTTCGGGTCTTTGGTCTAGCGAGTGTCAATTGAGGTGAAAGGGATTTAGGGGCAGCACTGGAATCTCATTGGGAGACCCCCCTCGTTTGAACGACCTGCTGGTCCCCTCCTTGCTGGTTTTGTGGTCGGGGAACCCGCAGACCTCCTTCAGAGCTTTTCCCAACCCCCAATTCAAATTGCAAGCCACTCCGGGTGCTGGGCTGCCCAGTCGGAGCTGGGCGGGGTGGGGAGTGGGGAGGACGCTTCTTGGAGATCTGAAATTGTGCTCGGCCTGGAGACCGGCTTAGAGAACAAAGAGCTAACTTTTCAGAGCTGTTTTCTCCGATGGAGGGTGGGATTGGCCGAGTTCTGGGGAAGCAGTGGAAAAGGAGTTTTTTAAGAGGAGGGCGAGGGTAGCCTTCTGGAAATTAGCTGTCCCGTAGGGATTCTTACGCATTCCCCGGCCCAGGCCGGATCGGATCTGTTTGCCGTTACACTTTTGCAAGGGGGACTGAAGAGTAGATCTGGGTGTTTCCGGTACAGTTTGAGGTGGGACCCTCTTGCCTTGCTGTGAACCCCCTAAAGTCTAAGGTAGCCGGTCTCTTCTCTGTGTCCCCCTCTGCAGGGAAGCCTTATGGCTCCTCATAGATACCTTGTACCTCGCTCTGCAAGCTGGATCTGAGTTTACCTACTCCCACCTTTATGGCTGAACTGGCTAGAGGCAGGCGCCTGAGAGAGGCGGTCTAGTTTTGTCGGAATTGGATACTTTGTTAGATACTTTGTCTCTTCTTTCTGGGCTGGGGTTAGTTCCTTCTTTGGAACCTTTGGACACCCCCCACCCCCACACCCACTCCGGTCCAGGTCAGGAGGACTTGTGGTTTTGAAACATTTGAACTTTTTCCTGAGGAAAAAGACATGGGACTTGGCTAGGTACCAGGCTAGGAGGAGCTTAAAGGAAGGTGATAGCCTGCCTAGTCACTGTACCAGCCTCTGGACTTGTGCTTGGCACGCCTAGATGGAGAACACCCCCCCCCCCCTCAAAGAAACCCTGTCCTTACATGAGGGCTTTGCCATCCCTGGAATCAGATATTTTGCATTTGCAGCGCCCTGGGCCAGCAAGTGGGCGCCCCTTATGGTCCCCAGTAATGAATGAGGAGGGGCAATGAATGATGGAAGGATTTGCTAGCTGGGGGAGTGGAAGACTTGGTCCTAGTTCCAGGTCTGTGCCCATCAACTTTATGAATGGTTCTGGGCCTCAGTATTCCCTGTCTGTCACCAGATGGGTATGGATGATGTCATTGCCTTAGAGGTGGACAGTGCAGGGAGTGTGGTCAAGGCTGGTCTTTCCTCTCTTTTCTGACCAGCACTCCAACCACCTCTCCTTGTAAAGACCTTAAGTGCTGTGTGTCACAGGGAAGGTGGTGGGGACTTTATGTGATAATTTGTCCTCACTAGAAGAGGAGATTCAGATTAGGGTTGCCCTGGGAAGTGGGAGTGCGTGATTTCTTCCTGGTTTTAGAACTCCCCCTAGTGGAAGTGGCCCTGGAGAGAAAGCTGCCTTCCACACCCCTCCCCCACCCAGACTGGAAAATCCAGGTATTCTGTCCCTTCCTTCTATGCCCTGCAGGCGATAGGAAGCTAGAACTGGAATCCTGGAGAATGCTGGGCAGAGACCTGGGTGTGGGCAAAGTTCAGTCGTATAGGCCTGGTTGCAACCCAACTTCCCAAGGCTTCTCTACAGTCCGGAGAGAACGAACTTGGACCGGCCTGATTTACTCCAGTACCCTACGTCATGCAGCCTGCAGCTTGGCCAGAGCCTAAACTGTTCATAAGGTTCAGTCTTTTCTCCTGCCTGAGCCTTATCTCTCAAAGGCATAAGTGGGTAAACCTTGTCACCAATGAAGGCCACTCTGTCCCCACCCCATAGTACCAGTGTGCTCTGCCTGCTGGATAATACCCAGTGCTGACGGTGGTGTTTGAGGAAGGAGGTTGAGGTTTGTTTTCTCTAGAGGGTTTCTGGGATTAGAGCAGGAAGGAGAAACAGGGTGACCTCATTCATTTAACAAATATTTATCGAACATTTACTTTGTATCTAGTGACCCGCACTGTTGAGAATCTTGCCACATCTTTCTCTTTCTCCATCAGCATCTAAAAACAGGTGGAGAGGACAGTCAGGAAGGCTAGGGGCTTGGCCCACTGACAGTTGCTTTGGAATGCCCAGTTACAGGGGGCCTCCTGTCCTGAGTGGCTCTGTGAATGTTCTCTTCTCCCTCCAGGGAACAAAGTCTGTGTACGCTGTGAATAACATTTTCATTGCCGTTGTTGTTTTATTTTATGTGGATGGATGTCTGCCTACATGTATGTCTGTGCACCATGTGTGTGCCTGGTGTCTGAGGAGGCCAGAAGAAGTGTTGCCTGAGACTGGAGTTACGAAATACTGAGAGCCACCACGTGGGTTCTGGGAATGGAACCAGAATCCTCTAGAAGAGAGGCTTTTTCTCTTAACCACTGTTGTTCCAGTGTCCTCCACCCCCCAAAACTCCCACCCTGTGGTTTTTGTTGTTGTTGTTAAAAGTTTAGAATACCCTGCTATCACTTCAGGACCTGCCATTCCTATTAAGTTACTACTTGGGCTGGAGAGATGGCTCAGCGGTTAAGAGCACTGACTGCTCTTCCTAGAGGTCCTAAGTTCAATTCCCAGCAACCACATGGTGGCTCACAACCATCTATAATGGGATCTGATGCCCTCTTCTGATGTGTCTGAAGACAGCGACAGTGTACTTTTATACAGAAAATAGATAAGTACATTTTAAAAAACAAAGGAGCTACTTATTACAGTGTACCTAGCTGGGCAACCTCACAGTGTAGGAAGGGATAGCCCCAGTAATCTCTGAGCCCTGTAAGCCAGTGTGTCCAGCCTTTTGACACTGGGACATGACACTGTCATCTACAGCATTCTCTATAGAGGACATATGCAGTCACATTGCTTCAAATTGCCAAAAAAAATTCTTAAAATATTTTAAGTTACAATTTTGTAATATTGGGCTCCATTCTTGGTTTGGAATATGCCTGCTTAGACCAGGAGGATGACGGATGGGATGTCCCCCTCCTTTTAGACAAGTTTTATCTTTCTTTTTTTAAGATCCTCCTACTCCCTCAGCTTCCTCGGTGCTGGGATTATAGTCATATGTCACTGTGACTTACAAAGTGTTTTTTTTTTTTTTTTTAATCTTTTGAAACAGTGTCTTGCACAGACCAGGATATCTTTGAATTCCTGATCCTCTCTTACTTCCCTTTCCCAAGTGCTGAGGTGACAGATGAGCTCGGCTTCCACATCCAGCCCTGCCTCGCTGGGCTGCCAGGGGCTTTGTCCTTGCCTGTTAGGCAAAGCCCTTTACCAACTAAGCTTCTGTCCCAGCTTCCAAAATTCTGACTATTTAGGTCTTCTGCTGGAATATTTGCAAAAAAAAAAAAAAACAAAAAAATTTATACTGTCTTTTCCAAAAGTAGATCTTATTCAGGCAGCATGGTGGTATATATCTTTAATCCCAGCATTTGGGAGGCAGAGGCAGGAGGATCTCTGAGTTCCAGGCCATTAGCCTGGACTACATATATAGTGTATTTCTAGACCAGAGCTACGTAAAGAAACCCGTTGTGTGTGATAATGGTGGGGAACAGTGTTCCGCCCTTCCTCATCCTGTCTGGAGGACTGTGTTGGGCCTGGGATCCTGAGGCCTGTAGCTCTGGGAGCGTTAGGTTACTAGAAAGGGATTGTGGAAGTGTGTGGGCTACTTGGCGATTCTAACCTGAGTTAGGTTGATAACCTGGGTCAGGGCGTTGCTGGTGTTGACCTTAAAGAAGGGACAAACCCTGGCTCTAGGCTCCAGGAAGGGAGGTGTCTCATGCTCCCGCCCTGAGTCACTGCCACCCTAGGGAGCAGATGACAGGCTGTAGGTACAGAGACCTGAATGTAGCTCCTCTCCTTAGAGCCATGAAGCCACGGGGTCCGGCTCAAGTGAGTTGGATCCTTCCCGGGCTTCCGTCCCCACTGGCTTGTTTGTTTTTCTGCAGTATCCGTTTTCCCAAATGCATTTCAGGCAGGAGAGGGAAGGGTGGTTGTCCTCTGGTACCTGGGGTCTGACTGAGCAGCGTGACATGTGTGTGACTAGGGAATTTGAGCTGCAGGCCTCCAGGTGTGCTCAGGCGCTCTAGGAGCGAGTTCCTGCCCTGGACCTTGTAAGCAGGTCCTCTCTTTCTGTGAACCAAGGATCCTAGGGCCTGGGGAAGAAGGCAGAGAGACCTTCTTGGGATAATACTATTTTCTTCCCTTAACAGCATCCTTCCCGATACCTGACAGAGACAGGATGAAGTTTCTCTTATCCTGGAGTTAGTTCGCAGGCATTACTGTATGAGCGACTATTTCCTACCCCCTTGAAGGAGTGACCTTCTGGTTATCTCTCTTTTTTTTTTTTTCTTTTCTATTTTTCGGAGCTGGGGACTGAACCCAGGGCCTTGCGCTTGCTAGGCAAGCGCTCTACCACTGAGCTAAATCCCCAACCCCTCCTTCTGGTTCTCTTATGGTTTGTGGGTGGAGGGGTTGTTCATAGTCGTGGCCCCACTACATAGATATGGAGACCTCCCTTGCTCAGTACCCCAGCAGGTCCACAACCCATTCTGGTTTCCACTCCCCCGCCCTTGACAGATGACCATCCTTCTCTGTCCCAGACGATGTATCACACTGAGAACATTGGATCCCTGAGGGTAAACTGCTAACAGGAGCGGACTCTTGGGGTCAGCCTTAAGTGTGCTGTGTTGAGGGCTGGTCTGTAGTACACTACTACCCTCTTTCTCCACATGGCTTGGCTGGAGGGTGAGGGCCTGGCCATCTGCTTGAGATCTCTCTCCTGATCCAGAGAGTCAATCAGGAGGCGGCCCTGAAGGCCCCTAGCCCTAGGACAGTGTATTCCTGCGTATGTGTGCGTGAAAGTGGGTCATGGTCTGGATTCTGCAGAATGTTTTTCCTGGCAGGCCCCTGCGGGGGTGGGGGAGGCAGGGGCCCAGGCAGGGGCATGCAGGCAGAGGCTGGTGACAGAGTTAGGGCAGTCTGCCAATGCCTCCTAGTCAGGGAAATCTATGGGGAAAGGACCACCCTGTTTTCTTCTGGGGGGCTATATTTTGGGGTTATGCACCATCCTCAAACAGTAAGGATTCCAGAAATTATTGGGAGTGGGGGTGGGGACAATGGCTCTAGGATGTGTCCAGGTGGAAGTGGGGTTAAGCTCAAACCAGCCAACCCTTTACTTCTAGACTTATAGCTGACTTTCTTCCCCAAGAACAGTTTCCTCTGTCTCCTCGTTAGCATTCCCTGTTAGATTTTTTTTTCCCCTTTGGGTCTCCTTGATAGGAAAAATGTCCCATTAGAGGGCAATTGCCCCCAGAAATAGCCCTGGTGTCTGGTTTGGAGTCCCAGTATCTGTGCTTCCTTTCTTCCGGCCCCTCCTCCAAGTGTGTCTGTCTGAAGCTCTCTTAGTTTGGGAAACATGTTTTAAAAATCACCACTTCGGAGGAGTTCCTTGACAGATGGCCCAGAATCAATCCTACTTGCTTGCTCAAGTGCTTTCTGAGGGCTCCCCCCGGGCCCCTCTCTGACCTCTGGCTACCTCCTTTGGGGGTCAGCAGTATCTCTGCTGACGGCTGAGAAGCAGTCAGAGACACCCAGTCAGCCTAGATTTTTGGGATGGAGTTATTAGCTCATATGGTTTCTCCATCCCCCCATCAAGCCCCTGGATTAGTCTTGAGGGCTCAGTTTTAGAAACCTGGGTTTACTGGAGTCACCCCTCCGTCCCATATAGACACGATGGAGTTCAAGCCGGGCTCGATGAATGCCTCCAGCATCCAGCACATACATGGAGGTGCCAGGCGCTTTGCCAGTGGCAGAGGACTTCTCATGAATCTTTAACAGTCCCGGGAGGGTAGGCATTATTCTCCACAGTCCATAGACAGGAAGTAGAATCGGACTCCCAAGCAAGGGATCAGCAGGCTGAGGCCAAGGTCATCTAGCTCTCTGGGTGGGGTTGTGATATGGACACACCTGTAGTCTAGCTGTTGGGCTTTGAAACAAAGCTCTCCCGCCTTCACAGGTGCCTGCCACCCTTATCTAGCTGTGGGTGGGAGAGTTGGGACTAGATGGGGGGTGAGCAGGGGGTGGGGAGGTGAGTATGGGCGTGGCTGGGGCGTGCACCAGTTCTGCTAACCCCAGGTGCCTGGGGGGAGCAGACTGAGCTGGAGGAGCGTCCTGTAGGGAAGCTCAGAGTCATAGGCATTTAGACGGGTGCGTTGTTAAATGTACCCTGATCTGGGCCTGTGCACCAGGGGCGAAGCTCTCTTCTGCAGGCTTGGTGGCAGAAGGACCAGCAATTTCCATGTGCTGCTTAGCAACGGAGTGCCGTTTTGCATAAGCAATGAGGCCCATCCAGTTCTGGGCTGGAGTGGTCTGGGGAGGTGGAGTTGACCTTTCTGGGAGCTGCTACCTCCTTAAGTGGGTTCTTCCCCCCTGTAACTCTCAGATCAGACCCCTCTCCTGACAGCAAAATAACTATGGGGGGGGAGGGGACACGAGGAGGAGAGGGTCATGTCTTTGGCTGTCATAGCTGGTGACCTGGAAATGGTCCTGTTCAACAGGTGTTGTTGCAGCCTTGGGCCTGGGGCCTGGGTGGAGAACTTGAATACCCATTCCTGGAGGAGCTAGGTTGTCTAACCATTGCCTTCCGTCTAGGTTGTCTAACCATTGCCTTCCGTCTGTCTCCACTCAGTTCTGGCATAAAGCATGCTTTCACTGCGAGACCTGCAAGATGACTTTGAACATGAAGAACTACAAGGGTTACGAGAAGAAGCCTTACTGCAATGCGTGAGTCTGGGGTGGGGGGACGCAGCAGTTAGGGGGGGCACCTGGCTTCCCTCCCCAGTTCTTTCCCCCTCTGATAGCCCGAGGTGACATTCATAGATTACATTGTCCCATCATGGCAGAGGGCTCTCACTGTCCCCATTTTTCAGATGAGAGAACAGGCTTGGGAAGGGAGGGGGCTTTCTCCAGATCACACGGCAAGGCCAGTGTGAGGCTGGATTGTGGACAGCCTCTGGATGGTGAAGTCAGTCCACTGCGTTCACTGCACAGTTGTGCAAAGGAGCACAGTAGGGATTGAGAAATCCGTTGTGCAGGGGATTCAGACTTGGGAGTGACTCTACCCTTGGCCTCCTCTCATTGGTGATTATTTTCCGTTTTCCCTTCTAGAAGGTTCTAAAGACCTCTTGTTTCATTCTCCTTTCTTTCTCTCTCTCTCTCTCTTTCTTTCTCTCTCTCTTTCTTTCTTCCTTCCTTCCTTCCTTTCTTTCTCTTTCTTTCTTTCTTCTTCTTCTTCTTCTTCTTCTTCTTCTTCTTCTTCTTCTTCTTCTTCTTCTTCTTCTTCTTCTTCTTCTGAGCATACAAAACAGATCGATTCATTTTTATGTGTTATGAATGTTTTATGTATGTGTGTGTGTATGGGCACCATTTGTGTGCCTGGGTATTCACGGAGACCAGAAGAGGGCATCAGATCCCTTGTAACTGGTGGTTGTGAGTCTAGATGTAGATACTGCAAACTGAACCTAGGTCCTCTGCAAAAGCAGCCAGTGCTCTTAACCAGTGAGTCAGCTCCTTTTCTGCCTTGAAACGGACACTGACCATTATCCTGAGAGTTGCTAGCTTAGGGTCTGTTCTGGCCAGCTGGAGGCGGGGCTTGGGGAGAGAGGCCATTGTCTCCTACCCTAGAGGGACACCATCCAGGAGATGAGTCTCCTGCAGTTTCAGAGAGAGCTGAAACTCCATGTCCAAGGGGACTTAGTAGTAGCAAGAACAACCTCAGTGTTAAGTCCAGAACACAGCAGCTGACCTCAAGCCACTCGCAGGGTCTGGCCTTTAAAAGGTCAGGTAGGAAGCATGGTCATTAATTAAGAAAGTTTATGATCTGACTTAAGTCTCGGGGTTTTTTGTTGTTTGTTTGTTGGTCATGTAGCCAAGGATAGATAACTTCTGATTTTTCACCTCCAGATTTCGGGGTTTATGGACTTGCTTCACCATGACCAGCTTGGTCTCCCAATTCTACTTAGCCAAAGTTTACCAGGAAGGGACACTGGAGACCCTTTGAGGGCTGGCTATCATGGCCCCATCTCCTGGGGGGGGGGGGGTTGAACGTTTGCCAGACACTTGCTGCCTGCCCTCTGATACAGACTAACCTCTATCAGGTGCTGGGAGCCTGATTTCTGATAACATCTCAAGCCCAAGAGACAGCATGACTGCTGTTCCTTCTAAAGGACCTGTCTCCAGGAGTTTGGAGCAGAGGAAGGACCACAGCTTTTTTTGGTCCCTCAGTTCTGATTCCAAGGCTCCTCTGCCTCCCCCACCCAACCCCCAGCCAGTCCAGCCCCAAGGGAAATGGGACATTCTTTGAATTCTTAAGGGCTCACACAAACCCTGATTCTCTGCCACTTCCTCCCCCCCCCAACCCCCTTTGGAGAGTGGGGTGAGGTTCAGAAAAGAAACCCAGGGCATTTAACCCTTTGGGTGCTGGACTGCTTCAGGCTGCCCTGCCAGCCTCCTTTGAGCATCTTCAGGCTGGGCCTCCACTTCCTGGCAGAAGTCTGCCTGAGTGTCTTTCTTTGCTCTCTTCCTCTCCAGTCAGGATGCTAACATCCTGTGAGCATCAGACGTTGGAGAGAGAATGCTGTCTGTCAGAATTCCCTTAGCTATGGGGCCGGGGTTCTAGCTTAGTCTTCTTGGGGAGACCTGAAGCAAATGGAAGAGGGGACAGCCTGCAGCAGTTGGGGGGTCTGGGAGAAGCAGGAGGCGAAGCCTTCCCTGCTTGGAGAGTCATCAGCTCTCTGCCCTTCCTGACCTTCAGCTAAGGGAATGGGTTGGCATCTCCCTTTGCCTCTCCAGCCATTTTTACAGACCCTTTCCAGGTGACCTTTGACCTTGGGCCCAGTGGGTGTTTGTTGGGAAGGCCTTGCATCAGGGTGTGTGTGTGTGTGTGTGTGTGTGTGTGTGTGTGTGTGTGTGTGTGTGTGGTGTGTCTCAGCTGTGCTTCATCCCAGCTGCAGCCTCTGGGCCACAGCTGAAGCTCCCTGGTGGCTTTGCCCTTGGTGCTCTCTGCTGAGTTCCTCATCTAAAGCCAAAGGCAGATAGGTGGCCTCTGCACCTGCCTCAACTTGGGTTTCCCCTGCCCTAGACCAGAATTCCTGCTATGTGCCAGGCCCTGGGTCAAACTTCATTCTCTCCTGCTTCAAGCTGTCTCTGGCTCTAGTTTCTAGTGGCATTAGGGTTCCTGAATCTTGGGACTTCTGGGGAATAGCTCCCCCTGCACCCCAGACTCCTTGCAACCCCAGCTGTGTTTGTGGACTCTAGGCCAGGCCTCCTTCTGCAGAGCGAGCACTGCTCCTCTTCCCTGGGCTAAGCTTGACTAGGGTGGGACATTCAGAGCCAGGTGACATCTCCTGGCACTTTGCCAGGGCTCTAGGCCACCCACAGAGTGTGACTCTGATGTGCTGGAAATTTCTGCCTGCTGCCTGTTTCTGGCCAGTGTCTGAGCCCGAGGGCAGCTAGACTCTTGTACAGGAAGAAGGAATGAGAGCCTGCAGGCCTCTCAGTCTTTCCGGAATTCTAGAAAGCGAACAGTGAAAGGCTTCTGTTTCTCTCCTTGCACCAGACATGTTTGAGGAGGAGTCAGGGGCATGAACACAGCCTAGGCCTCACAGCCAGTAAGGCAGGGGCCACACACTTACCTGCATAATAGGCCAAGGACCTCTTCATCCACGGCAACTTTCAGGTGGGCGGGGTGGGCCCGATCTGTTGGCCTTGGGTTATGTGTTGTGTAAATTGGATCATCAGAACCCTCTGCTTGTGCAAACCATTTCTGGGACCGTGCAAACAGTCACAGGTGTGTGTGGTGGTCAGGCTGGGGTTGGGATGGAGATGGGCACAAACTGCCTTGGGGTCCACTATGGTCTAGGGAAACTATCTGGGGAAGGAAGATGGACCTCAGGATGACCTTTCTCCTCAGTTTTCCTGAGCTGTGGGGTAAGGGGCTGAGTCAGAAAGGGTGAAAGTGTTCTTTCTGCTGGGAACTGTGAATCTACCCATTTCTGGGGCCTTAACTGGGAGTAGGGTCTAGTCACCGAGTCTGTATATTCTAGCATACTGATCCCAATCTCAATTAGTTTGGCTTTGGTTCGAGAAACAGTGTCAGGTAGCCAGGGCTGGTCTTAAGCTCACTCTGTAGCCAAGGATGACGTTGAACTTAAATAGTTTTTTTATTGTGTGTGTGTGAGAGGGGAGAGAGAAGAGAGGGAAAGGTCAGTGTGTGAGTCCAGGCAGTCACAAGCCAAGGCGTGCACGTAATACAGGTCAAGTCAGGAGTTGGTTCTCTTTCTCCACCATATTTCTGACGTTTGAATTCATGTTCTCAGACTGAGTCATTTTGTTCCTTTGCCTGACCTTGAACTTCTGATCCTCCTGCTTCCAAGTGCTGAGATGACTGGTGTGTGACACCACGCCTGGTTTAAGGGGACTGAGGTTGAGGGCTTTGTGCTAGCCAGGACAAGCATTCTGCTAGGCACAGATGGGTCTCGCTATGCATGTAGATCTGGTCGGCCTTGCTACGGTCCTCGGCGAAGCATTTGTGGCATCTCAGGCTTGTCTACCTCCCTCAAATTCTCTGCTTCTTTTTTTTTTTTTTTTCCAGAGCTGGGGACCGAACCCAGGGCCTTGTGCTTGGTAGGCAAGCACTCTACCACTGAGCTAAATCCCCAACCCAAATTCTCTGCTTCTTACAGGAGAAATGGAATCAAATGTCTTAGGGAGCTAGAAGCCACCCAGATGTGAGGGTGTGTCTGTGGTATATTCAGGCTGAATGAGGCAAGGAAAAACAGGCAGCCAGAGTGTCAAAGTCATCAAACACCTCCTGCCTCATTCACCCCCGTAGGTAGCTCCACACATAGACACATCGGGGCCTTGAGGAATTTTGGGGATCACTTCTCTTCTATGCCAGGGCCCTATTTATTGATAAGAAAATCGAGGTCCAACATTACCATGCCTTATTTAGCTTGGCAGAATCTTTTTAAATATCGCCAAACAGGGAGAAAGTATGGATATTGTTTAAAGTTGTTAGCGAAGGAAAAAAAAAGAAAAGGCTGTGGGTTTGTTTTTTTTTTTTTTTTTTTTTTTTTTTTGTCTGCAAAGCCTAAGGGCTGGTAAGTTCTTCCTCTAGTCTACACTCAATTTTTTGGTCTGTTCATTTTCGCCCATCTGGTCAAACAATGCCTCCTTGTTTCTTTCCTGTCCCTGCCACTTCAGTCCTGAAGGCCTAGAGCTGGGCTGGTAAGAATCAAGGCTAACAGATCCTGCCTTTTCTCGCTCACTGCCTGTGGGCAGTGTTCCTAGCAGGGGCTTTGGGGATCCACAGCTCTAACCAGAGGCAGGATGTTAGGGCTTTTTTCTTTTCCCCCTTCCTTTTGGCAAAGCCAATAGTTTCTTATTTTTGCTGATGTATTTTTATTCCTCTTTGAACACAAAGCTGTGTGTTTTTTTTTTTTGGTTTTTTTTTTTTCCTCTTTTTTTCAAGAAGTCCCAGCCCGGAAGGGGTAATGTTCCCTGCAAAAATGACCAGCTGGGCCTTCAGGATCCCTGAGCCTGTCCTTGTTCCGCCCCTGGGATGTAGTTCCTGCACACACTGTCCCACACACTCCCCGTCAAGGGGCTTCATAAGTCTTCCTGCTATGGACCAGTTGTAGCTCGGGCCCTCGGGGTTAGCTTATCTCCTGCTTCTCTCGGATCCCTTAGGTCTTTGTCCTCCTAAGGGTTTCAAAGGTCAGGCTGGGTTTGAAGGTCAAGCACTTTCTTGGGCAGTCGCTCTGCCAATTGTACCTTCCTTGGAGTGGAGCTGGACCAGAGCCCACCTGTCCCAACAGGTCTGCCTGACCTCATTTGGCCAGGCAGCTGTGGAGCAAGGAGACGTGCACTGAAAGAAGTCTCTATCCTTGAATCCAAGCCTCAGTTTCCCTATATGCAAAATCGGTGCCCTTATGGTGCTGCCTTTTTCCAGCCTGAGCCTGTGGGGTACTTGGGGAGAGGTTGTACACCTGACAGCCTGTAGGGGAGCTGAGGGGTTTCCCCAGCAGCTGCCCAGCTCCCCACCTACCTTCTGGCTACCCCAGGCTTTTCCCCATCCCCTGCTTTCACCTTCCTGATGCCAGGTAGCTTCCTTGTCCCTCCCTACCCACCCAGCTTTCTGTCCTATTGGCCACACCCCCACACCCCACCCCCTAACTCCGAGAGCTATCATTGGCAAAGACTGGTCTATGATCAGACCTCTAGTGAAGGTGTCACACGCTGGGAATGATTAATACGGGGCTAGCCCAGGAAGGGACAAAGAGCAGCTGTTCTCTGTGGACTCCGCTCTGTCTCTGCTCCTTACGCTGTCCCCTCATTTTGTTTCTGTGGGAACCTGAAGATCTGGCTGGGGTGGAGGGTGGGTGGACTCGTGGTCTTAGCTGTTTCCGAACTGGCATGTCCCTGTTGCACCCCCTCCCCCACCCCTGCGCCCTAAATCTGAAGGTGAAGGCATGGCTTTAACCTGGGGTCTAAGGGCGGAACTCTGAGGACTGGTTTCTGCCAGATCACCTCTTCAAAGGCCACCCTGTTGGGGGAGGGAAGCAGCGAGGATGCTCTCGTACCCCGCCTCCTGGAAGCAAATTTGAGCACAGCTGTCTACAAGAAACCAGCCCAGGCCCCTCGGGCCTCTCCTTGGTGGAGAATACTCTTGTAGTCTGTCTTCCCCTGCCCCCATACCCTGTAGACCTCTCTCTCCCTCCTTCCTCTCTCCCTTTCTCTGCTCTCCTGCCTGGAGCTGAGGATGCGGTTGCCATGGGAACCTGAAGCACAGCAGCTAGCAGGAGAAGGGAAAGGCAGGGTTGTCTCACCCAGGGTTGGGGGCTGTGTGTGTGTGGGGAGGGGGGACTGGGCTGACCCATCAGGAGTAATGTAGTCCTTGTGGTGCCCTTCCTCTGCCTGGGACTGGGCGTAGCGGCTCGATGGAGTGTCTTAACCTACTTGAACTGATACAGGATTAAATTCCTTCCCCGTTCCTAGCACTCCTAGAGTCCACATCTAGGCTGTCCCCTCCCCCCATTAATATTCCTGTTGTACGGGGTTGAGAAGATAGTGGTGGCTACAGAGAGGTGAAGTACCCTGATTCCATCTCAAGCATCTGGTGCCTGGGATCTTCTGGTGGGGTACAGGGTGGGACAGGGACAGTGGAGGAGGAGTAAATGTGGAGGCTTCACAGCTGCCAGCTCTGTGTCTAGGAAACGATTGTCAAAGTGAAGGGCACACCTCTGTAGTAATCGCTCTGGAGGCAGGTGCTGTGTGCCCAGGAGCTGAGGGTGTGTGTGTGGGGGTGTGTGTGGGGGTGGGGGGTGGCAGGCTGATGCACGTGTCTGGCTATCCCCAGGCCAATGGAAGTGGCTCTCTGCCTTAAATCTATGGATGCAGTCAAATGAGAGCACTCTCCCCTGGGTCTGTGGATGGCTTCTGTGGATGGATGCTTTTTGAGTTCCTGTCGTCAGTTCTTCAGGCCGCCTTCACCTTGTCCAACATAATGGCCTGGCCCTGCACACGTGGCCAGAGCTGCCTAGATCCTGCATCTCTCGCTTCTGCTGTGTGTATCTCTCTTGGCAGATGCCCACTGCCCCCTGGTTTGCGTTCCACTTCCCTTCAGAGTGGGCCCAGTTTGTATGGAGGGTCCTTGCTGAAGCCCTATCTCCTAGGGTCTCCTAGGGTCTCAGGACCAGCCAGCTCTTCTAGAGATCTCTCTTCATTCTCTCTGTTCATTTCTTGCCTCTAGGAGCAGAGTCCACCTTAATCTTCCCTGCCCTGGATGGGAGCAGGAATTTTGGATGGGTTCCTGAGCTGTGTGTGGCTTGGCGGTGCGGGGCACCGGGCCAGACCTGGGGGGTGGGACCTTTGCTTGTCTTCATTCATGTCCATTTCTGCTGCCAGCTGCAGGCACCTGTGTTTGCTTTTCTCATCTAGCTCCCTCACTTTGCCGAGGGAGCCGTTTATCTGACTGACTGGGACGGCCGGAACTCACATTGGCATCACCTAGGCCAAAGACAGTGACATCGCCATGGCACGGAAGATGGTCACCTAGAAAGAGTCCATCACTGTGTCCCTTCTAGTCTAGCCTTCTACGGTGGAGTCCCCTCGACCCTAGGTGGCCCAGAGGGATAGAAAACGTTCACAGGGTGGCGCAGGTGGCTGGAGAACGCGCCAAGTTTGGCTGAAGTAGGCAAGCAGGTGGCAGCTCATGACTTCTGTTGGCAAGCTGGGGTGGGTCACAATTGGAAAAAGGACCATTGGGGCCATTTTTTTTTCCCCTACCTGGTGCTTGTGAGTCTGTGAGTTAGGGGGTCTGCACTGGTCACAGCTGTGATAGGTGCAGTCACACAGAACTAAACATGGCTGGCTCAGGCTTTTCAATACAACGTCGGCTTGGAGCAGCCACCCACCTGAGTTCCCTGAGGTGGATGAGGCCATGTGGACCCCAACTATTTCATATTCTAGCGCTACACACAGACCTGCCTGTCCTGGCTGGTTTACCGGAGGACCTTGGGGGGAGGGGGCGGGGCACAAGGGGTGAAGAGCTCTCTAGTCCTAGAGCAACTCAACGTTCGTTAACTCAAGTGTTTGTTGAACATCACCTGCTGTTCCGGAGGCATGGGTAATTCAGTGGACAAACCGTCAAAAGTCTCTCCGCTCGAGGAGAATCAGGAAGAGAGCGTCCATGTGATGAGAACAGGAACTCAGGGCTGAGGGATGGCTGTGCATGGTTTACCTCTCTGCACAATAAGGGTGACATCCTTCAAGTCCCTGCAGGCTAGATTCTGGGCCACCTCTGGGCCAGCTTTTTCTAGAGGTCAAAATTCTGATCTGTTTCTGTGTGTTTTGACCAGATTGACCTCTGTAGCGAGTCTGTTCTCCTGTCTGTCAAAGGGGGACAGTAACAACACTAAGGTAAGGATGACTGCCAATTTGAGAACTAAGTCACTTAAGGGTGACTGGCCACGAGCAGATCTTCCCCCTTACCTGTGGGTTGGACCATGTTGGACATGGTATGGTATTCCCTCTTTCTCTTGTTTTTCTTGGGTTCAGGTTTTCTTTGGTTTCCTGGCTGTCCCAGAACTCACTCTGTAGACCAGGCTGGCCTCCAACTCACTGATCCCGCCTGAGGGCTGGGGTTAAAGGCATGTGCCACCATCATCCTGCACACATATTTTCTCTTATCACAATGACAGGGAGCCTCCTGGGTATTTTTGTCCACATTTCCTTCAGTCTTGGGTCCTTCCTTTGTGTGTTTGATCTCTACTGCTAGAAGTCTCAGCTCTGACCCTGTACCCATCTCCTGCTGTCTGACTAGGCTGGCTCTCCTGGGTGGCCTATCTCTGGGATCCTCGATGGGGGACTCCAAGGCATAGATCATCTGAAACAAGTAATCTGAAATCCTCAGAAGCCTCCCTGTGGGCCAGGACAGTCTGCCAGGCAGCTGCTCAGACCTGCTCTGTCTTGCCTTCCCAGCTGGCCTAGGCTGTGCCAGCATTGGCAACCTGGCAGGGTCTGCTCAAGCTCAGAGTTCCTTGTCTTTGCCCTAAGTGACGCCTGATCCGCTCTCTGTCCCACAGACACTACCCCAAGCAGTCCTTCACCATGGTGGCCGACACTCCGGAGAACCTCCGCCTGAAGCAACAGAGCGAGCTGCAGAGTCAGGTGAGAGCTGTGCGCACTGGAACTGGTGGAAGGGGAGGGCGTTATGTAACCAGATTGGGCCAGGGCACTTGTGGTCTTTGTAAGGCCTGTGGTGCTGAAACCTAGGTTGGTCTGTCTCCCCACCCCCACCCGGGCTAGGTTACTTCACACTTTCTGAGGTGTGGACATCTGTTCAATTCTGCTAGGGTTCCTAGAGCCTGTCCCTTGCCTGCCACCCCCTTCACACCTAACAGTAGGTGTTACACAGCCTGTCCCCTGTAACTGTGTCTCAGGCCATTTGGATCTTATGGAGGGAGGGCAGTGAGGGGCCCCATCCTCCCATCCCTTTAGCTTGGCTTTCCTGAGTGGTATAATACAGAAGGGAGACATCATGCCCTGCCTCAGGACAGAAGACTGTCCTTCAGGGACCCTGAGCTGCACTGCGCTTAGGTGCCTGAAGCCCTGAGAGCCTACCTGGAACCAGCCAGGTCTGCCTCAGTGAGGATTAAAGGATTAACTGCGAGAATTCAGTGGGGGAATTTACTGAGTTGGCAAGGTGCCCAGGGTAGTGCCACCTGAGCCACAAGGGCTCCTCACAGACCCTTGTAGGACTGCGTCCGGTGGTTCTTTTGGTTCTTCTGGTTGTTCTGAGATGATAATGTCACATCACCCTTTTAAGATATTGCCTCGGGGGCTGGGAAGACAGCTCAGAATCCACATCTAATGTTTGTAACTCAGGCTCTGGGGAATCTGAAGCCTCTGGCCTCCAGGCATCTGCGCTCACGTGCGCTCATGTGCGCTCACATGCACATAACCTCATGGACACAGACACCTACATGTAATTAAACATAACACAGTCTTAATGGGGAAAGAGAAAAGCATTGAATTCCTCATCCTCTTGTCTCTACCTCCCAAGCACCAGAATTGCAGGTTACACCACCTCTGGCTTTGTGGTTTCCTGTCTACTACCTGAAGGGAACAGTTCCTTTCCTTAGGACGCACAGTAGTCCCCAATGCTGCTGAGAACGTGTGAAGTCTGGACGTGGTGTGGTCCCTTCTCCTTTCTCCTTGCTGCAACTCCAAGGGCAGGTTTGGGATCCATTCCCTCCCCATTCCCTGCTATGTCCTAAAGAGTTCAAGGTCATATTGAGCAAAGAGTCTGCCATTTCTGGGCTCTGATCTTTTCACTCCCACCCGAGTGTGTGCCCTGAGTGTGTGTAGCCCTCCGGTGTGTTCCACAGCACAGGCAGCTGCTTGTTCCTTAGCAGTTCCTGGGGAAGCTGCTCCACATGACTCCCAATGACGGACGGACGGAAAGGTCTAGCAGGCAGGGAGAGAGGTCAGAGAGCCAGATGCCTGGGCCAGGCAAGAAATTTCTTCCTCTTCCTCCTCCTCCTCCTTCCTCCTCTTCCTCCTCTTCTCCTCTTTCTCTTCCTCTTCCTCTTCCTCCTCCTCCTTCCTCCTCTTCTTCCTCTTCCTCTTCCTTGTCCTTCTTCCTCCTCTTCCTCCTCCTCTTCCTCCTTCTTCCTCCTCTTCCTCCTCCTTCCTTCTCTTCTTTTTTTCTTTCTACATCCTACTCTAAGGAGAAACCCAACTCCCTTGCCCTTAGGAGCCCAAGAGAGCTCCACCTCAGCTTTTTTTTTTTTTTTTTTTTTTTTGCTTCTGGAATCTGACCCCTGTGGGGCGGGGCTGATAGGGAAGGCAGGAGACCAGCTCTACTACCTGGGCCTACATACAGGAGCATCCGGTATTTGTCAGGGCAGTTCTGCTTTGCACACACAGATTTGGAGGTTCCTAGAGTAGCATTCTCTTAGCTTCTTACTCAGGGACAGGCCCCATGTGTGTCAGTCCTCACAACTGAATTGTCAAAAAGAGAAGAGCTGCTTTTGTGGGCCTACTTCTTTGGTGGTTGGCTTCTCTTTTTTTGTTTTTGTTGTTGTTTTTTTTTGGGGGGGGGCGTCTCACTGTATCCTTGGCTGTTCTGGAATTCCCTGTGTAGTTCAAGATGGAATTCTCCTGCCTCAGCCTCTTAGGTGCTAGAATTTTAGGTGTGAGCCTCCACTCTTAGACTAAGAAACAGCTGTTCTTACTATGTAGGTGGGGTTACTGAGGTTTGGAGAAGCCATGCCCCCCTCTTCCTGTCTGTCTGTCTACCCGGGACTCTGTCTAACTCCTAGTCTCTCAGCACCAATTGCCCGCCCTCAGGCAGGCAGCTTTTGAGCTTAGCTGACGGGAGTTTCGTGCACAGCTGGATCTGTTCTACAGAACTGACTGCCCATCGTACCAGCTTGAAGGAGGTTAACCCGGGCTGGCCTCAAACCCCTGCTAATCCTTCAAACTCAGCAGCCTCCTGTGGGTTGGGATTACTGGTTTTGCGCTGGGCGCCCAGACCACACAGCGGTGCCCTGGAGGCCTCCTCTGCTGGGCTGCTAAGTTAGGTGCTAGCTGGGTAGAGCTAATAAAGCCGACAAGCAGCTGCTTTGGGGACAGTGCCACACTGGAGGGTCTGTGTGACCCCAGTCAGCAGGGTGGGAGGTGAAGGAATTGACCTTCTATATTGGGGGCACAGATCTGTTCCTGGTCCTGGGGACCTGGTGGACCATGTGGAAAGGAAAACGCTGGGACCTTGTGTCTCCTCCTCTTCTACCAGCTGTGCGGTCTAAGCTGGCTGTTTGTTTGTTTGTTTGTTTGTTTGTTTGTTTTTCTTCCCCCCTCATAGTTTTCCCTCCTCTGTAGTGAAATAGAGACCCCATTTGCCTGGAAGTTGGGGGCTGGGTCTGTCGATAATGCCTTGGCAGGCTGGGCCTGGCTGGCTGGCCTGGTGATAGATCTGTGGCTGCTGTGGGGGCAGGGCGTTGTGTGGCTGGAAGCAAAGTGGGAACCTTCTTCCTGTTCCCTGCCCCGCCCCAGCAGGGTATCCTGGGCTCCTTCCAGGGCTGCCTGCTTCCTGGCCTGACTTCATGTGTGGCTTCTTTTTCCTTTGCAGAGCTGCCTGGGCCAGTTCTGCTTTGCTTTCCCACTGCTACATTGGTGCCTAGAGTGGCACTTTGGGTGTTTGGGATATCTGTAACCTCCCCTACCACAGAGCTGCCCAGAAGGAACACTCCGAGTGGTGCCATCAAAGCTGGCAGTTGTCCCCAGCTCCCCGCTTCTCACTGTGCTCCCACTAAATAGAGACAGCATCTTTGGGGTGGGGCTGGCATAGAGGATGTGTGTGACCGGGTCCAGGCCCTCTCCCAGGCGGATGCGCTGGGAGAGTGTCTCTCTGTTCTTCTGTTTCTTGTCACCTTTATAGAGTGTTTCAGGAAATGCCCTGTGTGTGTGTGTGTGTGTGTGTGTGTGTGTGTGTGTGTATGTGTATGTATTCGTGCACGCGCAATGCCTCTCCCTCACTCCTCTTGGGGCGGGGTTCTCACTCCCCATCTCGGCTCCTGTGACCTGCACACCAGCAGGACACCCTGAAGGGTGGCACTTACTGAGTGGAGTAGCATCTATGTGTAATCCCGAACAGAAAAGACTCTGGAGGGAGCTCCATTGGCCAAGTACTCAACACCTAGGTCAAAAAATGCCAGATGTTCATGCTCGTGATTCCCTCAGCGGGGAGGCTACGACCAGAGGATTCTGGGGGCTCTGTCCAGATTGGCGAGCTCCATGGCTTGGGCTGGAGAGATGGCTCAGCGGTTAAGAACACTGACTGCTCTTCCAGAGGTCCTGAGTTCAAATCCCAGCAATCATATGGTGGTTCACAACCATCTGTAATGGGATCAGATGCCCTCTTCTAGTGTGTCTGAAGAGAGCGACAGTGTACTTATATATAATAAATCTTTAAAAGAAAAAAAAAAGAAAGAAAAAGTTTGTCTTAAAGGAGATAGGCATAGTGCTCCTGAAGAAGACATCTGGGCTTGCATGCCCTTTTGCGTGCACACACATAGACATGAGCATAAACAGTGAACATGCATCCGTGTACACATATCTTAAAAATGCCCTAATAGTTTGAACCATGTTTGGCGATGTGTATACTCAGGAGTCCAAGGCCAGCCTGGGTTGCCTGGTGAGTTTAAGAGAAGCATAAGCATAGGCTGTATATATGGAGACCTGTCTCGAGTTTTTAATTTTCAAGACAGGGTTTCTCAGTGTAGCCCTGATTGTCTTGGAACTTACTTTGTAGACCAGGTTGGCTTCGAACTCAGAGATGTGCCTGCCTCTGCCTCCCAAGCCCTGGGACTAAAGATGTGTCCCACCACCACACTGGCAGCCTTGTCTTATTGTCAGAACCAGCAGCCTAAAGCGGAATCTCAGATTACCACCATGACTGTGTCTTGGGTGTGTCATTAGCACCCTGCCACAGGGCCTCCGTGTAGAAAATGGCGATCATCTCTCCGGTTTGCCTGTGGGGCCATTCGTATGTATTAGGTGTTTGCCACGCTTGGCATGGTGTCAGAGCTTAACACATTTCCTTTTCCTGTTCTCTGTGAAGGGAGAGGAAGTGGATGGGATGACTCTGACCTCCACTCACAGCTCTGATCTTTCATTAGCTCTTCTCATCCGGGGGCCTGATGTAAAAGCCTGTTGCTTTTTCAGAGGGGAATGGGCTACACAGTCCGGGTCCAATATACTAGAAATGGTTGGCAGCGTGTTTCTGTTTCTTTGTTTTGTTTTGACAGCTTCATTACATATCTCTGACTGGCCTGGGACTTGCTATACAGCCCAAGAATGTCTAGAACTCAGAGATCCACCTACCTCTGCCTGGATTAGAGGCATGCCCATCCCCCTCCTCCCCACCCCTACCCCCTTTTGAGAGAGACATAAGTGCTTTGCTCTGTAGCACAGGCTGGCCTAGAACTTTCAATCCTGCCTGAGTCTCGGTAGTCTTACTGTGTGCTGCCGAGCTCCTGGCTTCCTCTGCTGGATCCCAAGAGAGGATGTATCTGCGTTCAGTTCATTCTTTATCTGGCCAACGCTGGTGTGGAGCTGCTCTCGGCTGGGATAATGAGAGAGGGTAATCGGACTTACCCAGGGAAGGTAGATCTTCATAGATACTGGCGGCTGGGCATCAGGCCCAATGCTGCTGTGGGAATTTCCAGAGAGGGAGGACCTGGCAACACCAAGCAGGGGCAGAGGCATCTGACCAAAGTTCAGGCAGTGTTGTGGCCAAACTGACAAGAGAGTTGAGTGACCCGTCAGCCCCACCCCCACCCCAGCTACCATCACAGCTGGTGAACCATCCAAACACCAGCACTCTTGAGTGGGTGAAGGGAGAGTCTGAGACTACCCTTTTAGCAAAATAAGATGAAACCCTCAAAGAGTTTTCCCCACCACTATTCTCCCTTTAAGTCCAAACACTGCTTAGATACAGGGTCACAGACTCCAGAGCGAATGGACTTTTAGAGACTAGCTAGGGCTAGCCTGTTCTCCTTCCCTACACACCAATCTCAAGAGGAGCACTGGCCTGCCTTGGGACCTGTTGCCATACTGTGTGGCACCCAGGCCTTCCTGCCCCCTCACGCCACCCTCTCTGCCTCCTGTGCTAGTGTGAAATGGATTATCCTTTGCCAGTGAGGAGGAAAGGCGGTCCCTAAGCCTGGGAACCAGTTGATGTCATTGCAGTGTTGCCATGGCAATTGTTCCATGGATTAGGGGCCTGACCCTTGCAAAGCCAGGAAACTGGAGTGGGGCTTGGCATTGGTTCAGCACAGTCGCCCTCATGTGGTGTCCAGCACTGGCCTCAGCTCAGCTGACACCATTGCTTTCCCATCTGACAGATGTGAGGAACCTGAGGCTTCAGAGGTTAAGCCACTGGCCCAAGATAACACAGCAGGTTGGAGATATAGGACTCTGTCGCCATGCTCAGTGTGTGTGTGTGTGTGTGAGACAGATTGTTCTCTACCTCCCTAGCATTGGGATTATAGTTTATAGGTGTGTATTACCATCCTGGCTTTTCTCGTGGGCCTGTTTTTTGTTTTTGTTTTTGTTTTCTTTTTTTCGGAGCTGGGGACCGAACCCAGGGCCTTGTGCTTGATAGGCAAGCGCTCTACCACTGAGCTAAGCCCCCAACCCCTTTTTGTTTTTTGTTTTTTGTTTTTTTTTTTCTTTTCTTTTTTTTGGAGCTGGGGACCGAACCAGGGCCTTGCTCTTGATAGGCAAGCGCTCTACCACTGAGCTAAATCCCCAGCCCCTTGTTTTTTTTTTTGTTTTTTTTTTTTTAAATATTTTATTTATTTATTATATATGAGTACACTGTAGCTGTCTTCAGATACACCAGAAGAGGGCATCAAATCTCATTACAGATGGTTGTGAGCCACCATGTGGTTGCTGGGACTTGAACTCAGGACCTCAGGAAGAGCAGTCGGTGCTCTTAACCACTGAGCCATCTCTCCAGCCCCCCTTGTTTGTTTTTTAAGACAAGGTTTTTCTTTTGTATAGACCAGGCTGGCCTCGAACTCACCAAGATCCCGCAAACACTGGGATTAAAGGTGTTCATCACTACTACCTGGTATTTTTTCATGTTTTCACTACTATCTGTGATTGCTCTAGGAAGCTAAAGCTAGATGGGACCCTTTTGGGTTCCTGCAGCCTCCATTCTTTGGAGATGTCTTCACAGAAGCTTTTCAATAATTTATTTTTGTTTTATGTGCATTGGTGTTTTGTCTGCATGTATGTCTGGATGAGGGTGTCAGATCTTGGAGTCACAGACAGTTGTAAGCTGTCATGTGGGTGCTGGGAATTGAACCCTGGTCTTCTGGAAGAGCAGCCAGTTCTCTTAACCACTGAGCCATCCCTCCAGCCCCACATGTCTTTTTTTTTTTTTTTCCAGAGCTGGGGACCGAACCCAGGGCCTTGCTCTTGCTAGGCAAGCGCTCTGCCACTGAGCTAAATCCCTACCCCCGCAGATGTCTTTTCTTCTGAAGGTTTTTTTTTAGTAGTTATGTGCTGTTTCTGGCCTCCTAGGAGGGTAGATCATAGACTACCCTCTGGGCGCTTCCAAGGGCAGTAAAGCTCATGTCAGTCTGGGTCCACATCCCAGTCCCAAGTGCATTTAAAACCCCTGGATCTTTTTGCAACATCCCCCCCCCCCCCCCCCGTCCTTTTTATCTGCATCAAAGGAAGAAAGATCCACCCACATTGTGAGCCTGACCCTGGAGGGCCTCACAGGAGGGCTCAGGGGCTGTGAGCTCAGCGCAGTAGCTCAGTTCCATGACCGATGACCAAGGCTTGGGAGCTGCCTCGGCTCTGCATTCTGGAAACTCCCAACATCCTGGCCCCTGTGTCCTGGGCTGACCTAATCCAGCCAGCTGGTGAGGCCTGAAACAGACGGTTACTGAGGTGGACAGTGAGATGGCAGAGCCGAGAAACGGCTCCCAGCCGCTGTTCTCCAGAATCCCCAGGGAAGGATGAGCTGCTCCTTACACTTTCCTTCCGTTCCTGTTGGGGAAGTCCCTTCTGTAGTGTGTCCTGGGTGCCTCTAGTTTTTCATAGAGTTCTCCAGAGAGCGGGGCAGCAGGGCGTGGCGGGGCTCTCCTCAGAGCTCAGACCTCTGTTCTGAGGTTCCTCTGTGCAGAACTCCCTCCCTCTCCTGTAGTTGCTCTCTGGGGCCAGCTTGGCAGCCCCTGGGAAGCTATTCTGGCTTGTCAAAGGCTCACTGATGCGCTCACCGCTCTCGTAAGCAGTGGCTTTGTCCTTTGGTTGCTTTAAAATTCCCCCATGCTCTTGGTGGCTCCGGCCATGTCCTGCCTGGGATGCAGGCTGCTGACACTCGGAATTGGCGAGGGCGGTTTTATAGTTATAGGCAGGCGGAATATAGGGTTAGGAGCCAGGGATCCTGCTGCCTCCAGACATTTGCTGCTAAGCCATGCCACCTCAGGCATGACCTTTTTAATTAGAACGGCTTTTTGCCCACCCACCCCCCTTCTGGTTTTTCAAGACAGGGTTTCTCTCTGTAGTTGTCTCTGGCTATTTTGGAGCTCTGGCCTCGAACTCAGAGATCTGTCTGCCTATGCCTCTCGACCACTGGTATTGAAGGCGTCCACCACCACCTACCAAAAAAGAAAAAGTTTTTTTTTTATATGCACTGGTGTTTTTTGCCTGTATGCTATGCACCATGTGTATGTCCTGCACTGGCCAAGACTCTTTTTTTTTTTTTTTTTTTTTTTTTAGATTTATTTATTTATTATATATAAGTACACTGCAGCTGTGTTCAGACACACCAGAAGAGGGCGCTGGATCCCACTACAGATGGTTGTGAGCCACCATGTGGTTGCTGGGATTTGAACTCAGGACCTCTGGTAGAACAGTCAGTGCTCCCAACCACTGAGCCGTCTCTCCAGCCCTGGCCAAGACTCTTAAGAGGGCCTTGAACCCCTAGCGTTAGGGATACAGATGAGTTGCCTTGTGGTGCTAGAAATTGGGCCTGGGTTACCTGTGACAGAGAGGTGTGGGCAGTGTAGTGTCTGTTTGGAATGAACCTTTTATTCACATGCCACACTTTAGGAAAAGGGAGTAACTCACAGCAAATGAGTCTTTTCCCCCCACCCCCCCCACTCCCACCACACCCCCACCCCCGGGAGCTGGGGACCGAACCCAGGGCCTTGCGCTTGCTAGGCAAGCGCTCTACCACTTAGCTAAATCCCCAAACCCCCAGCAAACGAGTCTTAACAATCTAGCTCCCCAAGTTAATGCAACAGAGACCTAGAGACAGTTCGCTCAGACAGTGGGGAGAGTTGGCACAAGCAGGCTGCGAGACCTGTGCAAGCCCAGTGCACAGCAGGACCTCACATCCATGTTCACTGCGTGCTCCGCCACGCCCAGCTAATAATGCTCTCTTCTGGTGTCTTCTGATGTCAGAATTTCGAGCAGAAGTGTCTCCATCTTTTTTCTTTATTTTGTGTTCTAAGTATTTATTTCAGGTCCTCTGGAAAAGCGGCTCGTACTCGTAACCCCTGAGCCACCTCTCCCTTCATAAGATATTGCCTCTCTGTGGGCATTCAATGTGTGGCCTCCCTTCAGAGCCCTTTAGATATGTCTTAATGGGGTCATTATTGCTCTGACACTTTCTGGCTTAGGCTTCTGCATTGTGTTGGGGGTTTCTGGCCAGGGCATCAGGTTCCGAAAGTCCTTCTTCACATTCAGCCTGATCTCTCCTTTTCCTCTTGGCCTCCAGGTGCGTTACAAGGAGGAGTTTGAGAAGAACAAGGGCAAAGGCTTCAGTGTGGTGGCAGACACGCCTGAACTGCAGAGAATCAAGAAGACCCAGGACCAGATCAGCAATGTGAGCTCCTGCCCCAGATGCCCAAGCTACCCTCTTCCCTCCTTTCTCATCCGTTCCCTGACAACCTCAGGAAAGGCCTGTGTGGTGGTGACCAGATCAGGGGGAAGAGAGAGGTTGAGGTACCCAAGGACCTTTTCTTTGTTGTCCCTCTTTTGTAGGCAGTCTGCCCAAAAGGCATTTCCTCCTTAAAGAGACTTCCCTTTTAGACAGACAGACAGACAGACAGACAGACAGACAGACAGACAGACAGAGTCTAAGTCATCTCCCATTCTCTGGAGCAGGCCCTATTCCCTAGGCATGGTGGTGGGGAGGTCACAGAACGGATTAGATGCTTGTTTTTGGCACCAGGGTCAAAGCTGGGGTTGGGGGTTGAGCCTTCCATCTGCCTCAGGGTGCTAACACAACAGTCATTTCCGCCCTCCCTCGCAGCCTCCTACCTCAGTTTGCTCTTCCTTCCTGTGTGAAAACCCAGTTGGCTTTGCCCACAGGCCCTACACCCACTCCAGGCCCTTTCAGGCCCAGCCAGGGACTGGTCATTGGTGTGTCTGGCAGTTAGACAAGAGCGTGGAGAGCCGGTGGGGGACTAACAGCCTCTATATGGTTCTGCAGAACAGCTGAGGCTAGAGAACAGCCTTCGGTTCCTCCTTTACATAACCACAGACCAGCAGCTTGGGTGGCTCTGGGCTTGCAGGGGCCTGATTTATGGTATGTGGGAGTATCGTGCTGCTGGAAGTGGCCTCACAGAACATGAGCACAAGCCTGAACGCTGAGTTCTAGAACATGCCCAGTCAGCTGCAACAGACTCCTGTAAATGAAGACCGAGGCAGGCCGATATCCTCATGTCTGTAACAGGAAAAGGTCTACCGATTTGTCTGTGTCACCCTGGGCTGAGGGACTAGGGATGGGGAAGACGGGATCCAGATCCAGGTGGCACACCTTGCACACACCCTCTAGGATCCTTTCCGCTGTTCAACTACTCTCACAGCTCACTGGGCTGTGCCCCTGGTGAGCTGGAGTGGAGGCTCAAGTGGCTTCCATAAACACCGGGCATCAACAGAAGTGCCCTCTCACAGGTGATTGCTTTCTTATTCTGTCCTGTCTTGAAACGTTTCCTTTGTCGAGTGACACACGCCTGTAACCAACATTTGGGAGGCTGAGGCAGGAGAATCGTGGATTCAAAGCCACTCGAGGTTGAGGCAAGATCAAGAGGTTGAAGCCATCCTGGGCTTTATAATAAAACATGCACACTCACACACTCTTACACACACGAGTGCACACAAAACAAAACTTCTTAAAGGAACTGAGGGTGTAGTGTAGTGACAGTGTGCTCGGGGGGCCCAGAGTCCCCTCCTTCGCACCAGGAAGAGGAAGCATGAATAACTGCTTTTGGGGGGTGGGGTGCTTGGAGAGTTCATTCAGTGTTTTCTATTCTCGTTTCATGAGAAATGAGTTTTGCAACCTAGTTGTTGAGGTGAAGTTTAAAATAAACAGTCTGATGAAACGGACTTCTCCTCAGAGAACCCTTCTTGGCCCCCAGGAAAGCCTATTATAGTTGCCCTCTTCCAGTCCGGGACTCTCACCCTGGAGTTTCCTTTCTGGCCCAGACCACACAAAGGGTAAGAGGGTGTGTCCTGAGCACCCTGTATTGAAAGAGGGGAAGTGGCGTGGCCTTGGGTGATTGGGAAACTGGAATGGCCCACGAAGCTGGGGTCATGTGGCTTTGTGTCTTGAGATGCCACATTCATTCATTGATTTACCAGGTGTGGAGGAGACAAGTAAGCCCTAGTCATCCCTGCCTCACTTTCTTGGAAGGCTTCCGGAGTGTTCTGACTGACACCCAGTCTCTTTCACTTAACCTTCCTGCACTCTGTTATTGGACATTGGACGCATTAAATGCCTGAGGAGCTCTGGTAACAAAAACCGACTGTAGCCGAGGTTTCTACAGTGCAGATAGCATCTTATCAGCCACTTGAGGGAGGCAATTAGCTGATTGGCCCGGTTCTCTCTGGGCTGGGGGAGGTGCCTGGGATCTGATTTGGAGGCTGAGCGGGGAAGGGTGGATGATGACCCGAGCCTGTCTACCAGAGCCTCCGCACAGGCAGCTGGGCTGTCAGTGGAAGAGTTGCCTGGCATGCACACAGACCCGTGAGTTCAGTTTCCCACACACACAAAGGGTCACCTGTCACCGGGCACTGGGAGAAGACTCAGGTCTCTGTTTCCCCGGCATACAGATTGGTACCCCTGGTCTGGGGCCTAAGAGTCAGCATCGTCAATACACCTCCCGGCTTTCTGTGGTACCCGGTGAAACTTACTGCTTAAATTCAGAAGGTCTCACCAGCCCCTAAGTCTGAGGACATGGGGCATGGCTGTGTCCCAGAACCCCGAGGGAACTTTAAACCACAGGCAGAACTGTGTGGCTAAATTGGGCCAACCTCCAGCGTAACTCTCTGAGGAAGGTGCTGTTCAGAGAGAGCCACATTGTATTTTGGTTCCAAAATAGCGCCCCGTGTGTGGCTCATCCCTTCCCAGTTTAGCACCTAATGACCAGTGGTCAATTCTGAAGGTCAGACTTGTCTTACAGAGATGGAGACTGGCTTCCCTGGAGACATCACGTCAGACAAAGGACTTTCACCAGCCAGAGCAGTTGAAAATCAATGCCCATTTCCCTGGAGTGGTGTTGTTTGCTTGGGGATGTGAAGGCTACCTCAGTCCTATGTAAGGCAAGCGAGTGAAAGAGACACGTGCCTCATTCTAGGCATGCCGGGCTCCCGTCTTCCGTCCCAGAGCTGGGAAGCTCGGGAAATGCAGAGTGCTTTCGTTAGTGATGTGTGGTCAGCGGCGTTCGAGGCAGGGTTCTCTGCTCTACACTGTGAGTAGAGAAGGGACATGAAGAGCCTCGGGTACGGCTCAGTGACAGAATGTGGATTTAGCATGTGTGAGGCCATGAGGCTCATCTCTAGGTGAGAGGGGGAGACGGAAGAGAAGGGATTACATATCTGTTATAATTCTGTCTTCATTAGAGGCTTGCCCTGGCCCCGTGCTATGGAGGCAAGAGCCCTTAACGTTTGTAACTGAGGTGTTTGCCCCAGAGCGCTGAGGACTTTAATGGATGAGACGATTTAGCTGAAGCCATTTGTGTGAGCCTTCCTTCCGCTCTACAGGTCTACAGGTCTAGCTTTCCTTCCTCCCCCCTTATGAACCAGGCACCGTACACAGCTCTTCGCTCACTGCAAATCAAGGACTAGGCTAGGGGCGTCTCATGGTGGTGGAGCACTTACTTACCTCACATGCATGGGGTCTTGGGCTTAATCTTCAGAGCCCCTTCAAAGAAAGAAACAGGGAAAGGAAAGAAAGTTGGATTCCTGGGCCCGGCTCTAAGGGGTTTGTAGAGCATTAGATCTGGGACTCTCTTAGCACCTGTCACAGGTTTATAAGTAGCTAGAGACTCCTCTGGGCTGGAGGGAGGCAGAGGCGGGGCCAAGCCTTGCTGCTTTCACAATGGCAAAGGACCCACAGGACAGTAAAACCATAAACTCTGCAGACACCTTTGCTCCAGGCCAGGAGCCTTTGTTTTTCTGTTAGCTAAAAATAACCCTCATTCCATGCAGTCCCGTCAGTGTCTGGGCCTGATCAATAAATAGTAATTAGTTGCAGGGTATTGCGAGATAAATCTGTAATTTAGTGGCCTGTAGGCTGAGGCAGGAAGGATGCTGAGAATTCAAGGTCACCTAGACAACACCATGAGACCTTGGATGGATAGACGGGTAGACAGACAGATAGACAGGATAGAAAGAGCTAAATAACTGCAAATTTTCATTTCCTTCCCAGAGTTCAATGGTCAGGAGTCGGGCTCATTAGAGGATCGTTTAGATTTCTCAATTACGAAGATTTGTTTTATTTTTATTTATGTGCATGTGTTTCTTTTTCAAAGATTTATTTATTTATTTATTTATTTATTTATTTATTTATTTATTTATTGGAGCTGGGGACCGAACCCAGGGCCTTGCTCTTGATAGGCAAGCGCTCTACCACTGAGCTAAATCCACAACCCCTATTTATTTATTTATTTATTTTATTTATGTGAGGACACTGTCCCTGTCTTCAGACACACCAGAAGAGGGCATCAGATCCCATTACAGATGGTTGTGAGCCACCATGTGGTTGCTGGGATTTGAACTCAGGACCTCTGGAAGAGCAGCCAGTGCTCTTAACCGCTGAGCCATCTCTCCAGTCCTATATGTGTGTTTCTATGCCACGTGTGTGGGGTGCTCTCTGAGGCCAGATGGAGGTGTGGAATCCTTGGAACTGGACTTACAGGAGGTCGTGAAGCCAGTCACCTCACAGAATGAATGCTATAGGCTATAATGAATGAATGAATGCTATAGGGACTAAACTTGAGTGCCCTGGACGTTCTTAACCACTGAGCCTTCTCTGAGGTCCTAATGCTCGAGTTGATTTTGAAAGGCTGAATTTATCCATAGCTTCTTTTCGTCTTCCAGGATCTGTTTTTATGGAGTGTCTGCTTGCCTGTGTACCACGCTGTGTGTCTGCTCCTCTAAGAAGCCAGAACGGGCCATGGAAATCCCTAGAACTGTAGTTTATGGGTAGCCATGGACAGTGAGAACTGAACCCAGATCCTTAGCCTGAGCCGTGGGCACTCGTAACTGCTGGGTCACCTCGCGTGACAGTTGTACCACAGAAGCCAAGTTTGGCCTCCCATTGCCTCTTCCTGACTGTGTGCTGCGGTTACATGCCCAGCTCGTGTGTGTTCTAGAAATACTATGAGTGCCTTTAATCCTAGCACTCAGGAGGCAGAGCAGGTAGATCTCTGAGTTCGAGGCCAGCCTAGTCCACAGAGGGAGTTCCAGAACAGCCAGGGCTACACAGAGAAACTCTGTCTCAAGAAAACAAAAATAAAAAAATAAAAACAAAACAAAAACAAACCAGGAATCTCTTTAACAGGAAGCCAGGCTGTGTGTTGGTGGAGAACTAAGGCTCTTTTGTGCTGACGTAGTAGATTCTGTTATGATCCATTTAACCTGGCCCTTCTTCCACCTCGGTTTTCCCATCTATAAAATGGGGACAATAGCGACATGGACTGGGTGAGAAAAGGGGTAATATATATATATAAGACCACACACAAAGCAGGAGTTCACCCTCTCAGCCCTCTCCCTCCCCAATTGGGCTGACTTGTGAAAATGAGCTGAATATTCCACTTAATGCTTTCTGTTGGTAAGCCATGACACAGCATCATGTGAGGAGGGACGTGTGCCTGTCGGGCTCTCTGTCGACCACAGACAGGAAGCAAGTGGTCAGAAAGCAGAATTAACTGGCCGCCTTCAAGGGCACCCTACCTAGTCACACAAAAGGCCTGGGGACAAGGCTCCTTCAGCTCCAGGCACTGAACCCTTGTGTACAGGAAGGAGGCTTGGCTCTCCTTCCATGGAGGCCCAGCATTTGGGCTCTTTAAAGATCAGAACTTTGGGGGCTGGGGAGCTGACTCAACAGTTAGGAGCAGTTATTGCTCTTGCAGAGAACCTAGGTTCGGTTCCCAGCACCCACATGATGGCTCACTATAAGAACTGGGTCCTGATTGGCCGGATCATGGAGAGGGAGGTGTTTCCTGGGCTGTTTGCTTAGGAAGCTGCTAGGTGGGCCAGGGGAGATTACCCAGCTTCCCCCTTTTTGCTGAGGAGGAAGGGCAGTGGGCAGCCTGAACGTGGCCTCACTTTTCAGCCATTATAAAACCATTTTAAAACCCATGCTTTTGGGGTTTGCATTTCTAGGTCCTCCCCATGGTAGGGTGATCCAATGATTATCCCCCATTTTTAGGGGGCCTGAGGTACTCTGATGTTTGGACAGAAGTTGAGAGAATAGGAAGGGGTGTGTGGTCCTGCCCCACACTTGTTCTCAGGAAAAGGCCTGCCTAGGTGGGACTTTGTCCACTGTCCCAGTGAAGGGTCCTCCACAGAGGTCTCCCAAGTCCTATTTACTCTTGTTTGAAGTGGAAGTTAAAAGTGTCCATCCGGCTTGAATTATCTCTTCTGTAGCGCGTGTGTTGTGGAGGCCAGAGGATAACTCACAGGGCAGCTTTCTCCCTCTGCGTTTGTTCTGGAATTCAACTCAGGTCATCAAGCAAGTGCCTTTACTGTCTGAGTTGTCTCCCCAGCCCCCTACGTATAGGTCAGGGAGATGATGTATTGGATGCTTTAATGGCCTCGGTGTTAAGTGCTACCCAGATGTTAAGGCTGTTAATATGAACAGTGACATCCGTGGGCCAAGGGAGGACGAGAATGTCTGATGCTGTCTTCCACTAATCAGAATGCCTGAGTCTTTGGGGTCTCCTTTTATAGGCATCTTCCCACAAGTAGCAACTCTGATTTTGTTAGGCAGGGTCTTGCTGTCCTGCCCTGTCAGGCCCAGAGCTCTCCATCTAGACTAGACTGGACTGGAAAGGTCGTGACATTCTCCTGCTTCTACCTCCCGAGTGCTAGGTTTATAAGAATATGCCATTATGGGGCTGGGGATTTAGCTCAGTGGTAGAACGCTTACCTAGGAAGCGCAAGGCCCTGGGTTCAGTCCCCAGCTCCGAAAAAAAGAACCAAAAAAAAAAAAAAAAAAAAAAAAAAAAAAGAATATGCCATTATTCCTGGCTGCCCACAGTGACTTCTAAGAAGTGAGGTGGGCGGACCTTACGTGGAATTGCACTGGTCCACATACCTGCCTTCAAACCTGATGGCATTCTCAGGGTCACATGGGAATAGGTGAATTATTAAATTATCTAATTGTAAAATTAGAAATGAAAAAGTATCAATTTTTTTTTCTTTTTTTTTATTTCGGAGCTGGGGACCGAACCCAGGGCTAGGCAAGCGCTCTATCACTGAGCTAAATCCCCAACCCCAAAAGTCTTAATTTTTTTTTTTTTTTTTTTGGTTCTTTTTTTCGGAGCTGGGGACCGAACCCAGGGCCTTGCGCTTCCTAGGCAAGCGCTCTACCACTGAGCTAAATCCCCAGCCCCTTAATTTTTTAATATGGGAAGGTTGTAGACAAAAAAAATTCGAAGAGCAGTCTTTTGAGCCTTTCAGGTGGTATTCTCTACTGCTTCCTATTGGCCACAGAGCAGAGTCCTAAGGAGCTAGAGAGGTGTCCTGCGTCCGTGCGTACCTCACGTCTGTGTGTCCTTCCAGGTGGTATGAGGGGTTAAGTGTTAGTCCAGCTGCCTTGTTCCAGACTGTTTCACCATTTGGGTGTGTGTCCCTGCGTGTCCCTGCTCGATCACGAGAGGATAAGACAGAGAAAGGGAGAGGTCTGACTCTCTACTCAGACTCCGTGAGTGGGCAGCCCTCTGCTTCTAGACAACACCCCTCCCACACTCCACGGCTGCGCTGGCTGCTGCCCTGCCTGTCTGCCGGCCCAGACTACAGCAGTAACCATTATTTAGCCGGCAGCAGTGACCCAGGTATTCCCAGTTGGCCACAGCCCTGTGCTTCCTGCAGGCCGTGTGCAGGGAATGCTAAGGGCGAGAGGAAGCAGCAGAGAAAGCCTGGGAAGGGGAAGCCTCAGCACTCACCAGGACTCGTAGCTCTCCAGGGTTATGGGTTTGGCTCCTTCCTTTTTTGTTGTAAGAACATGAGTGGGTTTGCCCAGCTCCCTTACTCATTCCCTCCGCTGCCGTTCTCCAGGGTTAAGGAAAAGGCAGGACAGAGTCCTGGTAAACAAGCGAGAATCAACCGCTCAGCCTCCAGAGGGTGGGGCAGTCACCCTGCTGTTTGCCCGGGAGGATCAAGTGTTCAGCTTGTCTCTCTGTTTCATTCCTTCTACCTGGACCCTGGGCCTTCTCTCCCCTTGGTTTCCTCTGTGGGAGAGTAGGGAGTTGACCTCACCAAGGTTCTTCAAGCAGGGAGGATGTGTCCCATGAGGGTGCAGGAAGGACACTTAGAATCTCTGCCTGCTGCCTCTCTGCCTCCTATTTTTTCTGCCCATCACTTTCTGTGCATTTTATGATATACATTCCATATTTGAACAGTAATAGTTCTGTGTGCTTATTCTAAAGTACCATGTGCTTTGTGAGGACCGCGCTAAAGTCACCTGGGAGAATATTTGGCTGGCTTTTCAGCAATCCGGGGACTGGCACAGTCTTTGTGCCATGTGGTGACATTAGGCATGTGGCACGGGGCCAGTAAATAGCTGTAGTGGTTACTTTTGAGTCTAAGGAGAGCGAGAAGGATTCAGACCCTGCCACAGGGAAGCAAGCCCCACCTTCTCCCTCCTCATCTTCTCTCTTTATTTAGAGATCGTGTCTCGTGTAGCCAAGCCATTTTGCACGTTTTGTTTGTTTTGAGATAGGGTCTCACTGTGTAGCCCTGGTTGGCCTAGAACTTGTTATGTAGACTGGGATGGCTTTAAACTCACGTCTACTGGTCTCTGCCTGTGGTGATGTTTTTTTTTTTTTTGGTTCTTTTTTTCGGAGCTGGGGATCGAACCCAGGGCCTTGCGCTTCCTAGGTAAGCGCTCTACCACTGAGCTAAATCCCCAGCCCCTGTGGTGATGTTTTATATACCATGCCTGATTGTGTGCAGAATGTAGGGCTTTATGTCTGCTCTACTAGACCAAGCACTCCTTCAACTGAACCAGCCAATCCTTGCGTGGACTTCCTATAGCTGCTCTCTCCTTGTCCTGTGTGGTAGCACATAGCATTGAGGAAGTGAGTATCTGTGAGCTGAAGGGCAGCCTGGTGTACATAGTGAGACCTCGTCTCCAAGGGGAGGCTGCAAAGAAGGTTTACCTAGCTTGTCGTGGTTAAATCACTTAGAGAGCTGGTACGGTCTTTCTGTAGCTCTCCTGGAGTCCGTGTGTGTGTGTGTGTGTGTGTGTGTGTGTGTGTGTGTGTGTGTGTGTGTGGCCTTGCTCCGCCCCGCTGCCTCAGGAGCTAGCACAAGGGGCACTTACTGCCATGCCCAGCGTGAGTGGCCGTGGGAGAGGACTGATTGGCTCACCCATCCCTTCTGCCCTACAGATCAAATACCATGAGGAGTTTGAGAAGAGCCGCATGGGGCCCAGCGGAGGTGAAGGCATAGAGCCAGAGCGCCGAGAAGCCCAGGACAGCAGCAGCTACCGGAGGCCCACGGAGCAGCAACAGCCACAGCCCCACCATATCCCGACCAGTGCCCCAGGTGAGTGTAGGGAGGGGAGGAGGGGGCCTGAGGTCAAGAGAGTGGGGGCGGCTACATATACAGGCATCTATGCATATAGGTCTGCTCCCTAAAAATCTCATCTCCACCCCCGCCAAGGAGCAGGAGATCTGGAGTAGCAGATCCTGCTGTAAGGAGCAGACAGCCGTGCCTAAGACACTAATGAATGCGCATGCCTAGCCTTTGCTTTGGGGGGAGCAGTGCTGAGCAAGGCCCAAGTGGGGTTAGAAATTCATACCTTTGACCTCATAGGGGCTGGGGGAATGAATTTGGCAAAACACTTTCCGAGCCATCTCTTCTGTCTTCCAGTTTACCAGCAGCCCCAACAGCAGCAGGTGACCCCGTCCTATGGTGGGTACAAGGAGCCAGCAGCCCCTGTCTCCATACAGCGCAGTGCCCCAGGTGGCGGCGGGGTGAGTAATTGTCTGGAATAGAGAAGCCCCGGGGTGAAAGGGTGAAAGAGGTCACAGCTGCACGCACCTGTGTACGGGCGCACGCACGCACGCACGCACACACACATACATACACATGCAGGCGTGCACACACACATGCACACACGAGAGCTCACACATACATGCACACAGTGCACATATGCACACACACATGCATGAGTGATAAAGGTGAAATGTAGAGTTCTCACCTAATATACACAGGATCTTGGGTTCTTCTGACCCCCAGGGCCATGTCCCTTTCCCCAGAAAAGGATTATACTAACTTGTGTCTCTGTGTGAGCAGGAAGTAGCCTTGTGCTACTGTCTTGAGCCAGGCTTAGAGTAGGACGAGCCAGAGCCAGAGCCAGAGCCAGGCCTGGGGTGGGACTCACCAGTTTTGGGAAAATGAGCATCACTAAGCTGGGTGGCCCTGGGTGTGAAGCTCTGGCCTGGGTGTTCCGGGGTACCTCCCGCCAGGGTGCACTAGGCTGATTTCCACGCTGGGATTCAAAGCAACTCGTGTCAGAGTAGAAGAGAAATAAGGTGGCCTGGGATAAGTGACCTTTCTTTAGGGTGGAGGCAACAGGAGGCTGTGTGAAGGGTAAGGCAGCAAATGGCCTGCCCTATGCAGGGTAAGGGACAGAGCAGCAGAGTCAAATGGTACAAGGGGGACAGCAGGTACAAAGACCTTATAACAGAACATCCTTGGAATGTTCAGTGTCTTATGGGAAGGTCCAGGTTCCTGGAGACAGGAAGAAGTAGATGAGGTCAAGCCCTTTGGGTACCTGTAAGCCCATGGGAAGGAAGGCCTTTGAGACTAGTAATCTATACTGCACTACACTGCACGGCACTGCATGGCACTGCACTACACTGCATTGCACTGCACTGCACTACATACACTACACTATACGATACTACACTACACTGTACTACACTGCAGTGCACTGCACTATACTGCACTTCACTGCACCACACTATACTGTACTGCACTGCACTAAATTGTCCCGCATTATACTGCACTTCACTGCACTACACTGCACTGCACTACACCGCACTGCACTACACCACACTGAACTACACCGCACTGCACTACACTGCACTGCACTACACCGCACTGCACTTCACTGCACTACACTGCACTGCACTACACTACACTGAACTACACCGCACTGCACTGCACTACACTACACTGCACTACACTACACTGCACTGAACTACACTGCACTGAACTACACTGCACTGAACTACACCGCACTGAACTACACTGCACTGAACTACACCACACTGCACTACACTACACTGAACTACACCACACTGCACTACACTACACTGAACTACACCACACTGCACTACACGGCACTGCATTACACTGCACCACACTGCACTACACGGCACTGCATTACACTGCACTACACGGCACTACACGGCACTACACGGCACTGCATTACACTGCACTACACTGCACTTTTGCTTTATGAAAATCACCCTGGCAGTTGGGTACAGGTGTAACCTCAGCACTTGGGAAGGTGTGGCAGACGATTCACTGGGAGTTCAAGGCTAACCTGGTTACATAGCTTAGACCTTGTCTTGAACATTTTTCTCCTTTTTTTTTAAAAAAGGAGAAGTTCACCTTTGTGCCCATGTAGGGTAAATAGGAGGATAGCAGACTGAGGGGATGGGGTGTGTTGGGCGTTCGTGTAGAGGATAGCCAGAGACCGCAATGGCCATCTGGTTGGACATAAAAGGTAGTCAATGTACGGACCAGGATCTGAAAAGTGATTAGGCTATCTATACCTCTTTTTTGTTTTGTGGTGTTGAGAATTAAACCCAAGACCTAAGGATACAAGCTATGTAGCCCAGGTTGGCCTTGAACTGAGGATCTTGTCTTGTTTTAAATCTCAGTCTCTTGAGTGCTGAGATTCAAAATCCCATCTTATCATGCCCAGAATGGTATATTGCACTTTTTCTTAGGAATTTATTACTTTTTCTTTTGTGCATTGGTGTTTCACCTACTTGTGTGTATGTGAGTGTGTTGGGGCCCCTGGAACTGGAATTACAGTCATGAGCTGCCAGGTGGGTGCTGGGAATTGAACTCGGGTCCTCTGGAAGAAAAGTCAGTGCTCTCAACTGCTGAACTATCTCCTCAGTCCCTGTATATGTCACATTTAAAAGCCAATAGATTTGTGTCAAGTCTATAGGACTTTACTGTTGCTATGTGGAAACAGGTACAAGAGACTCCACCACAGAACCTACCCCAGGCTCCATCTTCTGGTTTATTGTTTCTTTCCCTCAAGGTCCCTGAGAGGTAGAGAGAAACACGGGGCTGGGAGTGACTTGGTGGAGCACTTGTCCAGCACAGGAGAAGGTCTGGGTGTGTGTGGGAGAGCCTACATCAAATACCCAGGCTAACCATTGGCTGTGCTCCCCAGAAACGGTACCGTGCAGTGTATGACTACAGCGCTGCCGATGAGGACGAGGTCTCCTTCCAGGATGGGGACACCATCGTCAATGTGCAGCAGATCGATGATGGCTGGATGTATGGGACCGTAGAGCGCACCGGTGACACGGGGATGCTGCCAGCCAACTATGTTGAGGCCATCTGAGCCCCGTGCTGCCCCACCCTGTCTTCAATGCATTCCATGGCATCACATCTGTCCTGGGGCCTGACCCATCCACCCTTCAGTGTCTCTGTCTCTTAAGATCTTCAACTGCTTCTTTATCCCCGCCCCTCCTCCAGCTTCCTTTGCCAACCTAAGCCTTGTTCTGCTCCTGTCGTGGGCTCCTTCCTCTGGCAGGTTTCCCTTGGACCAATCAACTGATTGATTTTTCTCTCTGGATGGAACAGGCTGGGCACTCTGAGGAGGGCAGGATTGTTCTGAGGAGGGTGGGATCACAGGGCTGGGCTGAAACGAGAGACCCATTAAGGAGATCGGTTAGACTGGGTGTGGTGGCATACACCTTTAATCCCAGCAGAGGATTCATCCCAGCAAAGGGGGGAAGAGGCAGGCAGATCTGTGACTTTGAAGCCAGTCTGGTCTACATCATGAGTTTCATGACGGCCAGAGCTATGTAGTGAGACCCTGTCTCGAGGGAGGAGGGACTGGTTAGCTCTTAGCTTCACTTCCCACCTTAGGCCCGTTGGAACCCCTGGCCCAGCTCCTCTGCACCCTTCTGCCTAGAGCTGGGGTGAGCTGCATACTCCTCATCCCACCAGGTGGGGCTCCACACATTCCCAGGGGGTGGGTGTTAAGGCCTCAGTTATGTAAAGAGCAATGTGATGGCCTTCCCCTAGTCCATCTCTCTGCCTCCTCAGGGCATCCAGGGGAGGGCAGACTTTCTGCTTCAGGCTGAATCCCTGCCCCTCTGTTCCTTCACACACTGGAGTGTGCCATTCTGCCCACACAAACCTAGGGCGGCCAAAGAGCTCCCCAGAAATCCCAGCTTGGGTCAGATTCTTGCCTTAGTTCTAGGGGCAGCAGCAGAAAGGAGGGAACGGGGTGTTCTCCTGGGCCCGATTGCTTCCCTCCTCCCCCAGCCTCCTGGGACTCATTATCTCCCTGGCTGGGAGCCTGCTGTGAAGGGTAGAGCAAGGGAAGCCTTTGGGACTTGACTGAGCTGTTTCTTCCTGCTCCGCTGGGGAAAGGTCTCTGTGTCTCCTATGGCCTTCCTTCCCTGGAACAAGGCTGGACTAGCCTAGAGCTCTGCAGTGACAGAAAAATGGCAAGAGTTTTCTGGAGCACAGGAGGCCCTCCCACCTCCGCAGTGAGGTGGGAGAAGGCTTCTGCGTTAGATGTGTGCTTTCCTGTCTTTGTGTCTGAGGCTACAGAGGGACCAAGTCACCCACACACTGTGGCACCTCACCTGAGGCTCTTCTGTCCTTGGAGCAAAGGAGGGAGTCCAGGGCTCCAAGGCTGGCGGCACCATCTCTGGGCTGGTGCTAAACTCAAGTTCCTCCTTTGCATCTGGGGCCCGGGACAGTACTCACTCGATTTCATTCATCTCGGGCTTTTCTTGTCACTCCTCCTGGGTCTCCTGACTCATCTTTACCCTGAGTGTGATGTCAGGTCCCTTTACATACTCAGACCCTGCTGCAGGTGACCTTTGAACCTGAAGACCTTGGCCAGGCTAGCAGTGTGGTGTCATGAGGGCTTGCTAGAGTAAACCATCTTCCTGCCTGGTCAATCCTTTTACCTCCGACCCTAGCCTGGGTGAAGGCAAGGAGTGTTCTGGTGGGCAACATGGGGAGAACCTTGTAGGAGCATCTCAGGAGCTACTGGGGAGGTGCCCCACCCACTCCACTTCCCCTTGATCTCAAAGCACAATGCGGTTCTGGGGACCAGGGTTCAGGGGCGCTTGCTCTTGGAGGGCCTGTGTTCAGGAGGTGCTACAAGCCTCCTGGTTCCTCTCAGCTGAGCCTCCCTTCCCAACATGTCAAGTCAGCTGCTCCTTTAGTGCCCTAGAACTGGGGGAGACTTTCCCACACCTGCAGAGGGAAGAGGAACTACCAAAGGTGCTGAGGGCCCCAAGCCTGCTGGAGTCCATACTTTTCCAGAAGCATCCAACCCTAGAAGAGCACAGAATCCCCAAGCCCATGGTCTCTTCCTTTGTAAAGGTCTTTTCAGCCAATCAAAACCCAGGAAAGAGGGCGCCTTGGCTAGACTGTGAACTTAACTTTTGTGGACCAATCCTGTAGCGCAAGAAGCCCCGTGGTGAGGAGCATGAGTTCTTCCCATGCTGCTTCCTGTCCCCTCCTCATGTCCCTCCAGGGAACATTTCATTTCCTAATAGCTGGACACAAGACAAAAAGAACCACCCCACAGAGCCTGTATTTAAACAGAAACAGAAGTGACCCTGTGAAGTCCACCTCTGTCTAACATTTCATCCGTGTTTTTGTGTGTGTGTGTGTGTGTGTGTGTGTGTGTGTGTGTGTGTGTGTGTGTGCGCGTGTGAAGCCACCACTCATCTTTTATATCGGATTGTCATCTTTCTTTGGTCTGTTTGGTCCCCTCCCTCCTGGCCTTGTGCTTGGGATCAATTCTTTCTGGCCTGTTATGATTTTTGAACATTGACTTGAACCACAAAGTGAATCTTTATCCTGGTGACTCAAATAAAAGTATAATTTTTACCTGCGGACTGGGCCTCTTCCTCTTTGACTCTGAAGTAACTTCTGCGTGTGTCCTGTTTGCCAGGGGGCATTGACCTGTCACTCACACTGAACCCAGTTAACCCTCAAAGAGAGACAGACTACTCTAGAAACCAAAGACACTTGCTCTTCCTACTCTGATGCTTGTTTTCTCCTTGAGGACATAGCCCAGCCCTTCAGTGGAATTCACCAATGACAGCTCTGCCCAGCCTGGGGAAATTGTCACAGTCAAGGCTGGCATTCCCTGAGTTCAGAGGCTTCTCACACTGTCACCCCTTTTCAGTTAAGCGTTTTCTTCCTTCTTTCTAGCTAGTGTACTCAGGGACAGTCACGGGTGTCATTCAAGTTCCTGGCCGCTGGGAGTGGGCTGCTCTACAAGTCTTCAAGCCAACCAGTGAGCTCAGCCCAGGCGCGTTCTAGCCCAGTGTACCACTGCCACGTTTGAATTGTAAATCAATTGCAAGTAGGACAGCCCACAGTGTCACAGAGACTGGATAAACCCTCCACAGGCCGTCTGGCAGGCAACGGGAGGCAGTCCTCCCACTCCTTCCATTTCTCGGTCCTGTGATGGCCGGTCCCCAGCCAGCTTGATTGCAAACACTGCAGCGTCTGCTCAGTGGCTCTAGGGAGGCACCTGTGGTAAGCAATACAGCATTCCTGGACCCTGACTCCTGGTTGGCAGCCACCTGGCCAGAGGCGTCATAGAAAGGGACATTTTCTACCTGGGTTTCACATGGAAGCATTCTCTGGCCTCAGGGAACAGCAGGTGAGGCGAGGGCTTGGCTGAATGAACTGCGTGTGGGGAATGTCCCAGGCAGAGGACAGAGATGGCAGCTTAGAGTTCCCAATAGCAGCAGCAGAGCCTGTGGCCCCGTGTAGCCTTGTCTGCTGGACTGCCTGCTCAGGAAGTCTCCCCTCTTGAGAGTGGCCTAAGTTTCGGTTAGAAAGGGGGTTACTAATATCTGGAGGCCTGGGCCCTTAAAAGAAAATATTCGGGGTGAGGCTAAGGACCAGACCTTAGAAATTGGCCTACAGAAATCCTTTACATTTTAGTAACTGTCAGTGTACAACACACAGCAGAAAGCATCAAAATACACCACTGTGGTGGGGCTGGGGATTTAGCTCAGTGGTAGAGCGCTTACCTAGGAAGCGCAAGGCCCTGGGTTCGGTCCCCAGCTCCAAAAAAAAGAACCAAAAAAAAAAAAAAAATACACCACTGTGGGGTGTGGGTTTATGTGCCTGTGTGTACACCAGAGGGCATGTGTGGACATCACAGGACAACTTACAGGAGTCCTCTTCACACTGCGGGCCCCAGGGATTGAACTCAGGTCCTCAGATTTGATGTAAGGCATCCTTACCCTTTGAACCCTGTCACTGAGTTTTAGTAAGACCCCATTCCCTCAGAAGAAACCACGTGAAAGCTGGCTGTAACGGCAATGCTCAGGAGGCTGAGAGGTAGAGGCAGAAGTCAAGGGCTAGCCTGGGCTACTTGAGACTATCTCAAGACAAAAAAAACCCAATAATTAATAATAATAATAGCAATAATACAAAACAAACAAAAAACCCAAAATCCCACTTGGATTTGCATTTCCAGACATTACCCAGGAGTGGGGTGTGTGGGCTTCTTGCTGCTTTCTCTGAGGATGTCACTGGGTAAATTCAGAAGATCCAGAGAAAACAATTGGGGGCAGCAGCAGCACATGGGGTAGCAGGAGACCTCAGGTGACACAATTAAGCTTAGGCTCCGAGGATCTCCCAGACCAACAAGGCAAGCCAGTGTGGGGTGGGCTCCAAGAGAGAGTATGCATTTAGGAATGTGAGAACATCGCTTTGACTCCTGCCCCTGTTGACAAGATGTAAAATTTATCAGGCAAGCTCTTGAGTTCAGGCTGTAAAAGACTTTGCACCAGTTGAAATGACCCTACGTGCGCCATACCTGGCACAGTGGAAAAACTCACGTCCATGCCCAGGGTCGCAGCGCCCCCCCCCACCCCCGCCCAAGACGCCCGTGAGACTTTCTTCCATGTTCTGTGAATTAACCAATGGCCCACAAAACTGGTAACAATTAGTTTTCTGAGTTAGATTGCCAGAAATGTGTGAGAGGAAGCAGGAAGAAGGCAGGCAGAAGAATCCATTCCTAAGGGGTCTGTAGAGATCCTCCGCTCACACCTTCCGGAGCACCCCACTCAGTGCAGAAACTGTATCTAAATAGAGAGAGCGTTTCCACACGAAGGGGCGGGGCTGCCTTCCTGGGAAGAAATTGAACCTCTCCGGTTTTGCCTGTCTAAAAGTAGCTGTTCCCTGGTTACCCACCGTGGGCTTTGTGATTGGCTGGCTGTGATGGTGGAGGTGGAGAGTAAGCTGCTGATGGAGTTGCAGCATCCCTTAGCCTCGGGTCCCTGGGAGGGGGAGGGAACAGGAAGCGGGAGGGAGTAGGAGCCATTTCTCCGCGCTGACCGATCTCCACACTTGCAGTTCCCACTTCCCGGGAATCTAGGGGGCTCCTCTGCTTAGTACTGAGCCATGCTGGATATCTTCATCCTCATGTTCTTTGCCATCATAGGCCTGGTGGTTCTGTCCTACATAATTTACCTGCTCTAGTGGCCTGGAGCCGCAGGGGCTGCGAGGGGAAGGATGGAGCTGAAAGGCCGAGCACCCTGCTTGCGGACGCACCGGTGGATTTTGGCTTCTGGTCATTATTCGGGTATTGATTAAATAAATAAATAAATAAATAAATAAATAAAAGCTTGGTTTTGTATCTATTTGTCATACACATTGACGTAGCATTTCTTGGTTCAATCTGAGAAGAGTAAGAAAAGAAAGGTCAGCTTCCTTTGGAATTGATTTAAAATGTGATTTCTTAAAATTAAAAATAAACTTCGCTATAAATAAAAAATAAATAAATAAAAGTAAAATGTACTAGGTTTTAGGTGGGAGGGGGAGGGATGGAAAGATGTACTGGGGTGGGGTGGGGACAATCATTTCCTAATTTCCTCTTCCAGGTAGATGCAAAACCAAGTTGTCCATTCTCTCCTGGCAACGACTACAGTACATCCTTCTGTGTGGGCAAGGCAACTGTACTCATTCATTCACTGCAGCAGGCACGACTGCATTCATTAATTCACTGCAGCAGGCACGACTGCATTCATTAATTCACTCGCGATTAACTCCCACTTGAGAAAAAACAGCAAATGACACTTACTTGGGGTAAGGGGTGGGGGAGGTGCCCACTTTTCCCTAGTCGTGTGGGCACAGTTTGGTGTAGAGGGATGGGATGTTGGTTCTCAGAGCTCTTGCTAGTGCCCCTCCTGCAGTTCCCAGCTGACCATTCTGTTTTTGGGTTTCCCACAGCTCCTGTGCGGGGTCCAGCAAGAGGCCCCTTACCAACGACAGCAATCCTGAGGCCCAACTGACTTCTTCCAGTGTATCCAGATGTGGCTGACCCTTGGCAAGCCGGCATTCTGTGAGGCAGGGGCACTCTTGGGGACATCAGGATGCGTGCGATTGAGCTGTAGACAGGGTGTATTGTGAAATGGAAGGTTGGAACAGTGAAGCCAGAGTTGAGAGTGCCCAGGCATTCACACGGGCAGCCTTTCCTTCCACCTAAAGGCAACTGCACACGATCCTAAGATGTTCTTCCCTTCCTGTTTTCCCTTGTAAACTCAAGGGCAAACTCTGATCAGTAGTTTACAGTTTGTACAGGCTGAGGATATGTGGTTTCCCTTGATCTTCAAACCACTCCACCCCCAAAATCCTGTTATTTGAATTCTTTGAGATTTATCATTTCTTCCCTGCTTTTCCCACTTATTCCCAGCTCCTTAGTTGACTAGAGGCGCATGGTTGTGAAGTCTTCATTCTTTGTGCCCACCTATAAAGCACTGGGACAAAATGGCAGTATTAATTTAGGAGAAAAAATTATCCCCAATGGAAGGGTCTGAAAACGTTTTAAGAGTTTTTAAACATTCCTTTATCCTAAAAAACAAAAACAAACAAACAAACAAAAAAAAAACCCAAAAAAACAAAAAAAACCCAAAGTTGTTATTTCCTTGTCCAGTTAAGGTTGAAAAAAACTGTATCTTAGGTTAGAGTAGATTTGACCCCAAATCTGTGGTATCTATTATTTCCTTGAAGACTCCATCATAATTGTTCTGCATTGATTTTCTTTTTTAGGTTAAAAATAAACAAGGAAAAAATGAATAATTTCTTGTAATAATATTTTGTCCAATTGCTATTTTTAAGAAGAAAAGCCAAGTATGGTGGCAGAGTATGGTAGCACATGCCTATAATGCCAGCACTTGGGAAAAGAGACGAAGGATCAGGTGTTCAAGGCCAGCCTTGGCTACATGAGATTCTATCTTCCAGAAAGAGAGGGGCTGGAGAGATGGCTCAGCTGTTAAGAGTCCTTGTTGCTTTTGCAGAGGACCCTGTTTTGGTTCCCAGCACTTATATGGTGGCTCACAGTCATCTGTAACTCCAGTTCCTGAGAATCTGATATTTTCTGGGATTGCATGTTCTGTACACACAAGTGGTGCACAGACATACAGGAAGGCAGAACACCCGTATACATAAAATAAAAATAAAAGAGAGGCAGAAAGTGAGGTTGTATAATTTATGCCACAAGTTTGCATCTTAAATTCCTTCCTGGACAAGCTTTCTTGTGGTTATCCTCTAGTCCTGGAGCTGAGGCAGGAGGACTGCTGTCAGCAGCAGAGAAAAAGCTCACCTCTTCCCATTCTCTATTTCTGCAATGCTCAGGATTGAACCCAGGGCCTCACCCATGCTAGCCAAGTACTCTACCAGCTCCAGCCCAAGACCCTCACATCTTAAAAAGAATGGTGATTTGATCCCCAGCTCCGAAAAAAAGAATAGAAAAAAAAAAAAAAAAAGAATGGTGATGGCTTCAGGCCCAGCACTCATGAAACAGAGGCAGGCGGGTCTCTGAGTTGGAGGACAGCCTACTCTGCAAAGTGAATTCCAGGACAGCCAGGGCTTACTCAGAGAAACTCTGTCTGGAAAAAAAAAGCCACTAAAAAGATATAATCTAGACAAGAAAGAAACATTAATTCTGTCTATGTCACAGAGCCATTTAAACTCTACAGCTTTAGTCTTTTTCCTAGACTCTAAAAGATTTCCTGGGGCTGGAGAGATGGCTCAGCGGTTAAGAGCACTGACTGCTCTACCAGAGGCCCTGAGTTCAAATCCCAGCAACCACATGGTGGCTCACAACCATCTGTAATGAGATCTGATACCCTCTTTTCCTGTGCCCAAAGACAGCTACATTGTATTCATATACAATAAATAAATAATCTTTAGAAAAGATTTCTTATCCTTTCCAGTGTTAAAATGCTAAAACAGCCAGAACAGCTAGGCTAACACAGAGAAACCTGGTCTTGAAACAAAACAAACAAATCTAAAACTCTAGCTAAGTAATGGGACAACCCTGAGTCGTTACCACTTCTCCCAGCCTTCCCCAGATGGCCTTGTTTGTTCCAGGGTCTTGCTGTGGAGCCCAGGCTGGCCTCAAACTCACAGTCCTCCTGCCTCAGCCTCCTGAGTACTGAAATTACGGGTGTGTGACCATCTTCACACAAGAATTTATAGTGAAAAATTCAACTGCAAGATAAATTTGAGGAGGAAATAGATTTATTTACTGCAAATATATATCACCGGTAATTTGTCTAAGGTGTTAGGACATATTAAGAAACGTGATACTATGTGACAACATGGGCTTAAGACAAATAATGGGCAGATTCACTGCTGGGATGAGCAGAGGCCTGAGCATTAATATATTTAGGGGGTTACCTTCAGGGGCACCCTGACATTTCCCTCTAGAGTATCTCTCTAACTCTAGCATAATCTTATTATTTCAAACTCCAATTCCTTCCTTCTTCCTCTCCTCCCTCTTTCCTTCCCTGTTTGGGAGGAGGATGCAGCCCAGGCTGGCCTCAGACCTGAAATCCTAACAGCCTCCACTCCCAGAGAGCTGGGATTACAGGGTTGAACCACTGTGCCTGGTCCAAACTACAACTTTCTACTAAGATAGCAGTTCTGTATCCTTACCTAAGCAAGTACCAAGGTTTGAAGGGGTCCAAAGTACAGAGTTAATTATGGTGATTAAATCTTTATGGCATAGTCTCTAATCAAGTTTCACTCTGAAGTTCTATGAGACCGAAGTTCTTTACTCTGTATCCATATAAAACTGAAACAACTTGTCAGTAATATCGCACAAGGGCAAAGAGGCTAACCTCAGAGAAGGTGCATACATATGCCCCCAGACATGGGCACAGCGTAAGATCACTTATCCTTTAATTGCTTTAAATTTTATTTTACCTTGTATTTTTGTGTTGCATGCCTGAGTGTACGTCTGTGTACCGTGTTACTGCAGGAACCCAGGAAGGTCAGAAGAATACGTCAGATCCCCTGGGACTGGGATCCAGATGGCTGTAAGCCTCCCTGTGGGCTCTGGGAACTGAGTGAATCTGTGTTCTCTGCAACAGCAGTAAATACAGTAAATACTCTTAACCATCGAACCATCTCTCCAGGCCCAGACTAGCCTTTTTAAAAAATGTTATTTATAAAATATCATAGTTAAAAAAAAAACTCTGTGTGTGTGTGTGTGTGTGTGTGTGTGCGCGCGCGTGAGTCCTGTGTGTGGAGGTCAGAGAACAACTTGTGGGGAGTCTGTTTTCTCCTTACATTATCTGGATCCAGAGAATTAAACAGGTCTTCAGGAACAGGCAGCTTTATGTCTTCCTAGTTTTAAGAAATAAACATTGAAGAGCTGTTACTTTGTGCTTACACACCCAGACAACAACATACCCAGAAATAACAGTAGGTTTCCTGTTGTGTTGTTTTGTTTTTGTTTCCTCAAGACAAGGTCTCACTATACCTGAGGCTGGCCTCAACTTGCCATCATTCTGTTTCAACTTCTCCAGAGTTAGTATTGTTTGGTTTGGGTGAACTTATTTGCTTTAAATTCATTATTATTTTATATCTATGGGTGTTTTGCCTGCATGTTTGCCTGTGCACCACATGCATGCCTGGTGCCAGTGGAGCAGAGGCCAGAAGAAAGTGGAATCTCTTAGACTTGTTTACAGACAATTGTGAACTGCAGATGGGTATTAGGAATTGAACTTGGTCCTCTGCAAGAGTAGCCACTGTTTTGGACTAGAGATGTGGCTCAGTGATTGAGAGCACTGACTGCTCTTCCAGAGGTCCTGAGTTCAATTCCCAGCAATCACATGGTGACCCACAGAGTATCTGTAATGGGATCTGATGTGTTCTTTTGGTATGTCTGAAGACAGCAACGGTGTACTCATATAAAAATAAGTAATCTTTTAAAAAAAAGAACACCAGATAGATAGATAGATAGATAGATAGATAGATAGATAGATAGATAGATAGATAGAGTAGACACTGTTTTAACTGCTGAGCCATCTCTCATTTTAGGTAGGTCTCCTCAAGCTTCTGGGTTTAAGCCTGCCACTCAAATAGAAAACAGCTGGCCACTGTTGTGTTAATTTGAATAGGTTTAGTCTCCATAGATTCATGTGTTTGAATGCTTGGCCCACAAGAAACAACAGTATTCTGAGGTGTGTCCTTGTCGGAGGAAGTGCGCCATCGTATAGGTAGGCTTTGAGTGCTACATCCAGTGTGGAAGAGACAGTGTCTCCTACTTGTCTTCGGATCAAGATTCTCGGCTCCTTTTCCAGCACCATGTCGGCCTGCACACTGCTATGCTTCCCACCACGATGATAATGGACTGAACCCTGAAACTGTAAGCCAGCCCCAATGAAATGTTTGCCCTTATAAGAATTGCCATGGTCATGGTGTCTCTTCGCAGCAAAGCAAAGCCTAAGACAACTATGTACCATAAGCTGGCCTTGAACATGTGGCAATTCTCTTGCCTGTCTCCCAAGTACTGGGATGACAGGCATGAGCTACTATGTCTAGATAGAAAATGTTTTATGTCATATTTAAACTACATATATATTGGGATTCTCAAGCACAATAAAATATTAAAACCTTTATTTGTGTAAAGTTTTGTATATATTTCACAGATCTCTGTCACAGGATCATCAGGTAAAATAGATCTTATATTTGGCTTATGCCAGTGCAATAAAATGTATCTAAACAACTGTAAATTATGCTGCAAAAGTTAAGATGACATAATGCTAAGAATCATGACACAAATATTTTTGACGAAATTATAGAAGTGATATAATTTATTTTAGGAAAATTACTGAGGATAAATTTTGAGAACATTAAAGAGAAGAGGGAAATACTGCAAAGTCAGACACCCACAGTGTATTTTTCCCAGTGTGTGGACCCAGAATGGAAGTTTATCATCTTGAAATGGAGCTGAAAAATTTAAATCTATTAAGTTTCAGGGAAAAAAGACTGCTTTTCAAAAATGGTTTAAATTTAGCATTATTTGAAATGTAAAATTTCTTAGCATATCATTTAAACTTGAAATTACAGTAACATTTTCATTAAGCATAGCCGAGGTGGAAACTATTTCTTGCTTTGGCTTTTCCAGACTTCGTTTTCGTAAGGTTGAGAACCACTACCTCCTTTCTCTCCTCTTTCTCTCACTCTTGGTTTTTTAAGAAAGTTTTTCTCCGTGTATCCTTGGCTGTCCTGGAACTCACTTTATAGACCACGCTGGCCTCGAACACAGGGATCCACCTGTTTACCTCCCAAGTGCTGGGATTAAAAGTTTGCACCACCTGCTATCTAAAATCATCTAAGGATCACTTACCTATCTTGGACCCTGGGTTGTATCTGCTCCCTTCATGACTGAAAGGAAAAGAGGGAGGGAGGGATACACTGAATTTGTGTAGTTTCAGGAAGTTGCTGGCAATAACAGTAATATTTGCTTATTTAGGGGTTTGGAACTGGCATTAAACTGATAATTATAACATCTATTTTAGCAGCAGTTGGAATAATGCTTGGGAATTTTCTCTCTGAACTAAAGAGAACATTTTACAGTGTTGCACTACTTACAGACTACTGTTCAATTGATGAGTGGTTTCTAGTAAATTAAGTTAATGTTCGGATGCCACACTGTTAAGGCTAAGATAGATATAACTGTCTGCAACACTGTTTATATAAGACAGTTCCCTGGAGCTTGCAGGGTAGCTTAGGAGTAGAGTGTGTGTAGCATGCCTGAGGCTCTAAGTTCCTTCCTTAGCACACACACAGGCCTGGGATATGCTCAGAGGTACAGTGCTTGCCTAGCATGTGCAAGGTGCAAGCTTCAGTTCCCCTTTCCCAGTGTTTGAAAACAAGTGCTCACTTTTGTCTTGTTTTGAGACAAGGTCTTGCTGTGCATGCAATTCTGACTGGCCTGGAACCTGATCTGTACAGCAAGCTTTAAAGTAACAGCAGCCTTCCTGCCCCTACCTCCCAAGTGCTGGGATTATAGGCATGCAGCCAGTCTGATAATTCATCCTTAAAAACCACTGTAGGGTTTAATTGATAGCTTAGCCAGGCATGGTGGCACAAGCCTTTCATTCCAGTACTCAGGAGGCAGAGGGATCTCTGTGAGTTTCAGGCCAGTCCACTCTGCATAGTGAGTTCTACACCATCCTAGATAGTAATGCCTTGTTTTTAAAAAAGAAAAAAAAACAGCTTAAATAAATACAAGTACACTACAGAAATTCAATGAATGAAACAATAAGAAACTCTAAACATATTAGAAATATTTCTAGTTTAAACTTAATTTTATTAAAATAAATAAGAAATTAAATAAAGTTGAACAAATAGAATATTAGTTTTCAAAGATGTTTGGCATAACACAGTGCTTTTGAGAGAATACTGCACTCTGCTAGTAGTTACTGAAACAGTCTCCAGTCAGCACAGAGGCTGTCAAGGCATGTACAAATCTGCAGTCACGTGACTGAGTACTGTTCACAGAAGGATGCTGACCTTGAGGCTAACCACATAAAGACAGTAGTAGTGTTTATTTCTCAGACATAAAGTGATTCTGTCGCTACACCTTCTACTGGGTACCTCCTGCTTGCTCTGTTCTCCAAAGGTGAAGTTTCCCTAGCAATAAACTATTATTGACAAAGACCTAGGAGTGCAAACAGAGTTGGCCAGGCGCACAGGATAAGGAACTTCTAAGCAGGTGCCTGATGGACAGAGCTGACCTTTGCCACCAGAACACACACACCACCACTTAGGAACTAAGAGGACAGATGGCATCACCACAACAGTGTGCTACAGTGCATGGTTTCACATGGTTAACATAGTCATCACAAGATACAGACTTCAGTTCCTGACATGAGTGGCGTCACGGTATGCCATGTGTACAGAAAGAACAGTAACAGCTATGTCGTGGTGCACTGACTTTCCCTCTGGTAAAGGTTAACCCACCAAAAAGGAAAAGACGTTTTGGGAGCCTGGGTCTCCAGGGATCACAGTGACTGGAGATGATTGCAAAAAATGACAGAAGAAATTATCTGTTTAGTGGAAAGTTTACAATGTTTTTATGACTTTTTAGTTAATTCCTGTCTAGCCAGTTCTAGCATTTTAGTCTACCAATTTTCAAATGTTCCATTTGTGTGTGTGTGTGTGTGTGTGTGTGTGTGTATGTGTGTGTTTAATCAGACTGCTTGTTACTTAAACCTCTGTGCTATACAAATGTTACTCAAATTAGTGTCTCCCTCTCTCTCTCTTTTTTTTTTTCCTTTTCTTCTTTTCTTTTTTTAGGAGCTGGGGACCGAACCCAGGGCCTTGCGCTTGCTAGGCAAGCGCTCTACCACTGAGCTAAATCCCCAACCCCCCTCTCTCTCTTTTAATGATTTATTTATGAGTACACTGTAGCTGTCTTCAGACACACCAGAAGAGGGCATCAGATTCCATTACAGATGGTTGTGACCCACCATGTGGTTGCTGGGAATTGAACTCAGGTCCTCTGGAAGAGTAGTCAGTGCTCTTAACCGCCGAGCCATCTCTCCAGCCCCTTATTCTCTCTTTAAAACTCAAAATCACTTTTTTTTTAAATGACAAATGTACTTAGCAAAATCAATAACCAGGTTGCTGAATTGTGGAAACTGCAGATTCACTCCCAAATTTACTTTATCTACTATTAGATAAAGAATTTGCCAATTTACTTTTTAGAGATAGAAAAAAGGAACTGGGCAATTGTGGCACACGCCTTTAGCCCGGCACTTGGGAGGTAGAAGCAGGTGGACCTCATGAGTTCAAGGCCAGCCTGGTGTATAGAGTAAGTTCTAGGACAGCCAGAGCTACACAGAGAAACAGCCATGTCTCAGGAAGAAGAAAAGTCATTACTGCAATCATGGCTTGATTTTCTTTCAGATTTAAACTCAGAAGTAACCAAGATCAACAACTTTACATGAATTGAAAAGAATTTATAGCAGCGAGTTATGTCAACAAATATGCAAGAAGAGTCAAATCCCAATAAAAGAAAATTTAAATTAGCAGGATTATAGCTCAGTAGTAGAATGATTATCTAGCAAGTGTGAGGCTCTGAGTTCAATTCCCAGTACAGACAATAAACTGTTTTAATTAAAACATGCTTCTTTGGTAAATTTTCTGAATTGTGAAGACTTTTGTTATTAAAAGCAAACTTCAGAATGATGCATTTCTTTCTCTAAGAAAATGAAATTATCTTTTCTTTTTAAAGATTTATTTATTATACATAAGTACGCTGTACTTATTTTCAGACACACCAGAAGGGGGCATCAGATCCCATTACAGATGGTTGTGAGCCACCATGTGGTTGCTGGGAATTGAACTCAGGACCTCTGGAAGAGCAGTCAGTGCTCTTAACCACTGAGCCATCTCTCCAGCCCGAAAATGAAATTATCTTTTAAAAAGTTTTATATTATTATATGTGTATGGGTATTCTCTGTGCATGGGAGGGATGAACAGATGTGTACCATGTCTAATATGCCTGCACAGGCGGAACTGGAGTTACAGATGGAGGTAGGTTGCCACGTGAGTGACAGAGACTGAACTGGGTTCTCTGTGAGAGCAGCCTGCAGTAATCTTAGCCTCCTAAAATGCAATTATCCACTTGTCAGGCTCTTCAGAGCTAGATGTGGTGGCACACACCTTTAGTCCCAGCACTCGGAAGCAAAGGCAGGTAGATCTCTGTGAGTTCAAAGCCAACCTGGTCTGCATAGTGTGTTTCAAGACAGCCAGAGGTATGTAAAGAAACTCTTTAACTCAAGGAATCTAAAATAGTAAATGAAAAAAAGTAAGTATAATCTTTAAAATACTGTTCCCAGTAACATCTGCTTCTTTTCCCTTTCTTTCCAAGAAAATGTCAGCTTGAAATCACCAGTGTTTGATAAGTAAATCTAGTAATCTTTCCAAAGTGGGTATGGGAGTGTCAGTACAGAGAAAGAGTGAGGTGTTACTTTGTACTCTGCCACTTGCTGTTACCATGGGCTGCCAGGCTGTTGGTTACAGATCAATTCTTTACCTGAACAGAAGAAAATTAAATGAGGAAAAAAAGCAAGAATGTTTCCCTCCCTAAATCTTCAAATAAACTCTGGAGAAAAAAACAAAAATCTTCCCACTAGTGAAATTATACATAGACAACAAAAAGGCAATTAATTTTGATCCTTTCATATTATGAGTGTTTTTGTTATTGAAACAGTAAAAGCCTGAGATCACAATTTTTCTCCACAATTTTCACTGTCCTCAGTCTTATCAAATATTCACTGAGCCTTTTGTTAAAACTCATGACTTTTCTTTTTTTTTTTTTTTTTTCCTTTTTCTTTTTTTTCCAGAGCTGGGGACCGAACCAGGGCCTTATGCTTGTTAGGCAAGTGCTCTACCACTGAGCTAAATCCCTAACCCCATGACTTTTCTTTATATCCCACTGCTGACAGTGATCTCCTGACCTCCCAGTATGCGGAGGAAAAGCAGGGCAGCCTCTGAGAATCGAGTGGGAAGGTGAGTGTGGGGTGGGGAAGCTCAGTGGTGAAGCGCTTGCTTAGCTGTGCAAAGCCCTGGGTTTGACTGGAAAAGAGGGAAGGGAGCCACAGGAGGCCCCTCACTATAGCCCCTTGGGAGGCAAGTGGAGGAGAAGGTGAGTGGTAGGTCTACTCTATGGGCCTAGAGTTTCTGGGGTCCACACACATGCTGTCCTCTTGCCCTGCCCCTCTCTCTGTGCACACTCTCACAGTCTGTGCTGTCAGTCCCCACCATCAAACCCCACTTTCCGGGACTGGGAGGAGTCTTACCAGGAAGAGCAGTGAGTTGTGAAGATTGTTCTGGCAGCAGAAGAGCTACTTGCTTTTATTATGTTTTTCTCCTGCTTGCAATTTACTGCTCTAATCCCAAGGGAAGTTACAAGATAATTCCATTATCTGAAAACTACAGTTCACACACACACACACACACACACACACACACACACACACACACACATTTGTAGACCTTTTGTATGATTGTCTTGCAGGAAATATATGCACATGTGTCTTTACATATATAAATATACAATATATATTATCTACACATACTTATTTTGGACTTTGTTAGTTCATACAAATATAAATGAATATAAGATTGTTTTGTAACCATATGCTAAGAAGGTGGTAAAGAGTGTTACTTACATAATGTACATTCTAAAAGCTAGTATTACAAATCCTGAGAGAACACGTGGGCAAAGTGAACAGAGAGCACTAGTCATTGAGTGTGGAGCTGCTCTTAATAAGGCAGAATTAGTTCTTGCTTCGCAGCCATATAGATAGGTCGGGTCGGCTGCAGATTCGTGGACAGTTAATACTCTGATTTTGTTTGATGTTATATTTACCAAGACCTGGAGAGCCAGAACTTGTTTTCCAGAAAAGTTGCAATATATTTTTAGGTTTGCCTGCTATTTTCTAATAATCAAAGTGAAACAGTTACAGCCAAAGTTCTGTGCAACTGGAGTTTCTGGTTAATTAGATTCTCAAGAGCCCAATAGGTGCTATACTTGGATGTGAAAAAGCCTCACTCTCCTGAATGCCAGTCCAGGCGAACATACTCTTTAAGAGACAAGCTTCCTGACTTAGGAAGAGACAGCATTCATGGTCAGATACAGCACCTCCTTATGGAAGTTTGCCTGAGCATGGAGAAGATGGAACAAATTCAGGAAGCCTCTGTCATCATCATCACGCTCTCCTGTGAGACATACACATGGACAGAAAGCAGAGAAAGGGAAAAGTTAAACATTTTAACACATGGCTCAGGAATGTAAGATGGTCTAAGTGTCCCTAATAATATTTAAACAAACATTTTTGTCAGTGATTCTTACTAAGCCTCATTAACCACTAGAGCCATGAAATCAGACGCTAGAGAGAAAACACGGGCAAGGACCCTGCTCTATGCTTCGGTATGTCTCAACTTTATGACCTTGGATGAGTCAAGTTCTATCTGTGATTCCTATGAAACAGGGATAATGAGGAGGATATCAGTTAGGAGAGTCAGAAACCAACAATTTTTTGCAGAGGATCCTGGTTCTCTCTCAGCACCCGCATGGTGGCTCACAACCATCTATGACACCTTCTTCTGACCTCTGTGTATCAGGCATGCACATGGTGCACAGATAAAATAAAATAAAATAAAAACAACAAAAAATTTAAAAAATGTTTCAAGGGCTGGGTGTGGTCATGCACCCCCTTAATCAGAACACTGGGGAGGTAGAGACAAGTGGATCTCCTTGAGTTCCAAAAAAAGCTTAAAATATCAAACAAAAACCCCCACACAGGGTAAATTGTGTTGGCCACCAAACTAACTTAATATCTATTATCTAGGCCTACTGTGGTGGTGTGTGCCTTTAGTCTCAGCATTTGGACAGCAGAGGCAGTCAGTAGATATCTGAGAGTTCAAGCCTATTCTGGTCTACACAGAGTGTCCTAGGGGAGCCAGGACTACATAGAGAAAGACCCTGTCTCAAAAAACCAAAACCAACTCCTCCCCTTGCCCCCTAGCTAGGATCTCACTCCTGTGCATTGTCTACGCTTACCAGACATAACGGGCTGCAGCATTTCCATCGTGACACAGGCAAAGGCATTTGCTACACTCTGCAGGAAGCTCTTTCTCTCTGTTGCAGTGTTGAAGACTTTGCAGACTTTTTGCATCATTCTAACTGTCCAGTCCATGCAGTACAACTCTTTCTCACACACCTGATTCAGATGCACAGAGTAACACGATCATCAGTCTTCACGTGAAGAAAGCAGTAGAGCTTCAAAGTGGCCGTGACAATGATAGCTTAGGATGAAGCGTAATTTACTACCTAGGGCAAGGTTGTGATACAGCTTACTGCTTAGGGCACCCCACTGAGTCATAATGGGCAATGCTCAATGAGTGAATAAAATGGAGAGCGATGGCACATGCCTGTGATTCCAGAACTCAGAAATTCAAGGTCATCTTAGCTACGTATTGACTTTGTGGCCAGCCTGGGCTATCTGAAACCATGTCTCAAAGATGGAAACCAAACAAAAATGTATGTACTTTAATACTTACTTTTTAAATACAATTTTCTGTATATCTCAGCTCTTGGCAGTGTCTGTCTGTCTGCCTCTCTGTGTGTGTATGTATGTGTGTGTATGAGAGAGACAGACAGACAGAAGTGGGGCTTTGAGTCAAGTGTAATGCTAATAAATAACTCACTAGAGAAAAAGTTCTTACTTACCAAAGCCAAAAAGACTATGAGCCTTGCCAGCTCGATGGCTCGCCCGTTTACAGCTTTACTAGCCATGAAAGTGAAGCAGATGTTGTTCCCGCTCAGGATCAGGAGGCGTGCATTGTTCTCCAGAAGCCACTCCCGGGGAACCACTTTTATTAGAAGAAGAGCAGTCATTTAATGAGAAATTATATAATTGCTGTAGTAAACATCTTTAAACACATTCAATATTATATTAGTTTATTGGAAATGTAATTAGTGCCAAGGGAAAGACTCAGAAATAATGTTTTAAGGTTTTTCTTTTTTTTTCAAACAGGGTTTGTTTATGTAGCCCTGGCTGTTCTGGAACTCAGTCTGTAGACCAGGCTGACCTTAGAGACTGGCCTGCCTCTGCCTTCTGAGTGCTGGGGTTTGAGGATGGCACCGTGCCTAGCATGTTTTAGCTTTTCAATTTCAGCATTCAACCAGAGAGAGCGGTCACCTGCATGCCACAGTGCTTTTAGTCAAGAAGTTCTTTTTTTTTTTTTTTCAAAGATTTATTTTATTATATATAAGTACACTGTAGCTGTCTTCAGACACACCAGAAGAGGGCATCGGATCTCTTTACAGATGGTTGTGAGCCACCATGTGGTTGCTGGGAATTGAACTCATGACCTCTGGAAGAGCAGTCGGGTGCTCTTAACCGCTGAGCCATCTCTCCAGCCCCCATAGTCAAGAAGTTCTTGTACAAGTAACACATCGGCAGGCAGTGTGCATCATATGTAGGAGGAAAGCCCTGCACACCTCGGAGTCTGTTTCCCTCTCTCCTGTCCATCAGCAGAGGGATTTCTTTTTATATCATCTAGAAGGGTGTGTATGTGGACCTGTAAAATGAGGGTAAGTAAACTCATTGAGCTGTGAAGTGATCCAGTAATACAAATCCATAAAACTGGACGTTGATTCCTTGCTATGGAACTGTTGGCTACTGAAGGGTGCTGAGGGGGTGGGGGCCATTGTAGGGGCTGTGTACCTACTGGCGAGTCACTAGGCTCCAAGGGACAGATCCATACCCATGCTCATGTGGACAGCCCTGGCTAAACTTAGTGGGTCCCAAAACAGAACAAAAAGATGATGGAGAGAAAGTCTTAAGAGGGAGGAGGGGACGTTTAAGGGAGGAGTTTAAGGGAGGAGCTATGAGAGGGTGAAGTCTTAAGAGGGAGGAGGGGACGTTTAAGGGAGGAGTTTGTGGGAGGAGCTATGAGAGGGTGAAGCACAGGAGCAATCAGAATGCAGTGTATACACGGACGGATTGTCAAAGAACAAGCTTAATGTAAACATTGGAAAGTAAGATAAACACATTCTTATACCACAGTATTTACATATTCCACATGCATACACACACACCAAACAACCAAAACAACAAACAACAAAACAAAAAAAAACAAAAAAACAAAAAGCATAATACAAAACTAAAAATGTTTTGGAGCTGTAACAAAACAAATTTAAAACTATATATTGAGCAATTCTTAACTTCTTATTTTTAATAATTCACTTAATTTAATGTGCACTGGTAGTTTTGTCTGCATTCTTGTCTGTGTGGGGGTGTTAAATCTCAGACAGTTGTGAGCTGCCATGTTGGTGCTGGGAATTGAACCTCAGTTCTCTGGAAGAGCAGCCAGTGCTCTTAACCACCGAGCCATCTCTCCAGCCCCACAGTTAGTAGTTAGAGAATTGTCTGTATAACTTTATGTTTGTATTATAATAATAAATTTCTATTATTCCATATTAGTAATTACATACTTTACCTGACAGCTCATCTACAAGACTGATGACATCATCTGCTGTCCAGCCTTTGGCACCTGTGTCATACAGTAACTTAATGGCATTAGCCAAACCTTTCAGACTGGACTCATCTGTAGGCCCTTCTATCATTTCCTGCCAAATCACCTGCCCTGGATTGAAACAAAAGGTAGAATATAATCAAATAGACGGTTTTGTGATAAAGACTTCAGGAATTGTTTAGAATGAAAAGGACTATACAATCCTGTTACTTATATAAAATGTCAATTCTGATAGCATTATAGATTTCTAATTAGTTGTGCTGAAACACAGCAACAGTACTTAAACCAAGAAACTAAAGTAGTTTGACATGGAGAACAATGCTTTTTTTTTTTTTAATTTGAGTACACACTAGCTGTCTTCAGACGCACCAGAAGAGGTCATCAGATCCCATTACAGATGGTCATGAGCCACCATGTGGTTGCTGGGAATTGAACTCAGGTCCTCTGGAAGAGCAGTCAGTGCTCTTAACCACTGAGCCATGTCTCCAGCCCGAGAACAATGCTTTTATAACTCCTCTGAGGAGCTTGTGCTGACCAGGCTAACAGGCCTGCCTTCCTTTGGACAACTCTTCATTGAGAAACCCACACCCATGTTGCCATGTTACTTTTTTTTAAAGTCTCTGCTTCAGCCTCCTTGTTGGGGGATGGTTTTGTGCACTGTGTATTCAGATGCTGATTACTGTGCCCAGTCAGGCTGCTGGTGCTGCCAAGCATCTCTTGTCTCAGTGTTGTGTAAAAATTGTTTCCCAGACAGAGCTGGAGAGATGGCTCAGTGATTGAGAGCACTGGCTGATCTTCCAGAGGTCCTAAGTTCAATTCCCACCAACCACATGGTGGCTCACAACCATCTGTAATGAAATATGATGCCCTCCCTCTTCTGGTGTTCATGAAGAGAGCTACAGTATATCTTATACATAAAATAAATTTTTTTTTTTTTGGTTCTTTTTTCGGAGCTGGGGACCGAACCCAGGGCCTTGTGCTTCCTAGGCAAGCGCTCTACCACTGAGCTAAATCCCCAGCCCCCCTAAAATAAATTTTAAAAGTTGTTTTCCATCACCTCTGATTGATTAATAAAGATCTGATCAGCTACAAGCTGGGCAGAGGAAAAGAGATGAGACTTCCAATCCTGGAAAGGATCTCTGGTGGGAATCAGAGAAAGACAGGGAATGTAGTACCTGTCAATAAAATCTAATGGCAAATAATCTGAGGCAGGAATAAAAGATCTTCCGGCAGGGAGAGAGCCACTTCCAGCAGAGAGAGAAAGAATTTGGTGGTGATACAGAGGAGACTGACTAAAGAAGTAGAGGAGAGGAAGGAACCAGCCACATAGCTGAAATCAGATTAGAATAAATGGGATATTAAGTTTAGAGTCAGTTGGAGAATGAGTCTAGCTTATGGCCCAGACATTTGTTAGTGATATAAGTCTCTGAGTTTTGTTTGGGAACAGGGCCATGGGAGAGAAGCCCACAGATATAAATGGTGCCCAATATGCTCTACCAACTGAGCTGGCGGGGCAGGATGCTGGGTTACGAGTACATACTGTGTTTGAAGATGCCTTAGAGCAATGACATACAATAGCTTGTGCATTTCATTTTGTGGAGTTAGAAATTTTAAAGTATGTACATATGTTAACACATCACTCTAATGACACACATTCAGAATTCCAAGGATGATTCTGAGACTGCACATTTATTAAAGATGGTGGCTATCTTGGAGATGACTTTGCAGATTAAAGCTGATGATACTCCAAGATGTGTACAATAATATTTTAGACATTATGGCATGGGACATGTTACTGGCATATCTCACAATCCTACAGGACAAGCAATGGGAGAGAGATCTAACAGGGCTTTGAAGGAAATGCTCATAGAACAGAAGGGGATATGGGATCTCCCAGAGATAGATTACATAATGCTTTACTAACTTTAAATTTTTAAAGTGCTAATGAGTAAAAAATAACACCTGCTGAGAGACATTGGATTATGGAAAAAAAAAAACTTCTAAATTAGAACACTATCCGTTTTAATGATGTGCTGAGGCAGGAAATGTGTTGCTCTGGGGAAGAAGTTTTATCTGTTTCAACAGGAGAAGAATGGATCCCATTCAAATTAAAAAAGATTCAGGGGAGACCGCCTGAATATCTAGGCTGTACGCATAAAGAAAGAAAGTAAGAAGAACAAAAATCCGGTAAAGTATATGCTGATCCCTTTACATAGGGAAAGCTCTAAAAATGGCCAAGACATGAATGTCTCCATCCAGGACTTAAGCTAAGCATAGATAACAAATCTTATGGAGTACAAAGTCCTCAGGATTTATCATGCCATATTTTCATATGACATGGATGAAAACTTATATTACAGTTTGGTTATACAGTCTAAACTAACATATAAAGACAGATGCCTCACCTGCTCAAAGAACAGAGAGTCATCTGCAGATGAACTGTGCACACTGCATATTCTATACATGTGTTGATGCAGAAGTGTACATTACCTTCGAAAGTTTCTATGTTCACAGAGGAACACGACCAGACACCAGTGAAGTTAAAGCAGGCCTGACAAGACTCAAGAAGGCGCTGAGACATACTTATTCCAGCATCCTGCTTGATCCAGCCTCAGACTGCCTCAGTAGCTTCATCAAACTTGCTTTCAGGAGAGCTTCAAAATGGTAGATCCCATTTGTTCTAGTCTCTCAGATTATTCCAGTCAGGACTTTAGTTAAGCCCTGCACTTTTATATAACACAGAGACTGGACAACAAATGTTACATCTAGATTTCTCTTTCTTTCTTTTCTTTTTTTTTTTTTAAGATTTATTCATTTATTATATATAAGTACACTGTAGCTGTCTTCAGATACACCAGAAGAGGGCATCGGATCTCTTTACAAATGGTTGTGAGCCACCATGTGGGTGCTGGGAATTGAACTCAGGACCTCTGGAAGAGTAGTTGGGTGCTCTTAACCGCTGAGCCATCTCTCCAGCCCCTTCTTTTTTTTTTTTTTAAGATTTATTTTATTTATATGAGTACGCTGTAACTGTTTTCAGACACACAAAAGAGGGCATCAGATCCCATTACAGATGGCTGTGAACCACCATGTGGTTGCTGGGAATTGAACTCAGGACCTCTGGAAGAGCAGTCAGTGCCCTTAACCACTGAGCTATTTCTCCATCCCTACAACTAGATTTCTTAAGACTGATCAATATCCTATTTTTAGGGTCCCCAAAAGAGAGGTCACCCCCCCCCCCAGACAGCAGGGAGTAATTTTAAGAGAATGACACTCCATTTCCAAAAATGGGATAAGTGGTTTTCGGTCGTGTAGTGGATGATGGATGTCTATCATCGTTTTTGGCGGGTTAATCACAAGTTATTAATGGTCTTGGTCAGGGATGATACAAAATACAAGAGGTTCGATTCAGGGATTTCTCTTTTTCTTTCCTCCATTCTTCTTTCTCTCCTTGCTAGTATTAGTGGGAAAAAAGAGTGAGAAAGGATAAAAAGAAAAAAGGGGGATATAGGAATGATAGGATTAAACAATAGATTATTGAATCTACTTTTAAACTAAAAAACAATAACAAGCTAAATATTTTACACTTGTATGGATTAATTTAAGGTAATTTTTGCTGTAACATACTGTATATATGTTTCAACTTTTGTATTAGGTATTATAGCTATGCAACTTATTTAAAAATGCAATGTGATATTCTAGTCCTTTTGAAAGTTGCTATTACAAACTGTTTAGAGTAATTAAGAAAAGCAAGTTAGTAGTTAGTCAATAACTTATGTTCAGGGCTGGAAAGATGGCTCAGTGGTTGGGAGCACTAACTGCTCTTCCAGAGAGGTCCTGAGTTCAATTCCCAGCAACCACATGGTGGCTCACAACCATCTGTAGTGAGATCTGATGCCCTCTTCTGGTGTGTCTGAAGACAGCTACAGTATACTTATATATAAAATAAATAATTAAAAAAATTTATGTTCATGTTAGGTACTAGTACAGTTAGATACAGAAATATGTTTCTTAGGTTGAAGAGACAGTAAATAGCTAGAAACAAACAACGTGCCTATTCAGTTATACTATACATAGATGGTCTTCAAAAACTTCAGAGGTATACAGAATGTGGCATTTAAAGATGTTTTGTTAGTAAAAGGCTTTTTAGACAGCAAGAGTTCTCAGCTCCTGGCAGCACCCCATTCCACTTCAAAGATGATGAGCATCAGAGAACCTTTGGATGGAGTTTTCTCCTGTGTGGCAAGCTAGCCATTAGGCAAGAAACTTCCCTTCCCTCAACTAATGATAGCATACTGTTCAAGCTATGGACAACAGGACACAGAAGTCTGTTGTCACGTTTGTAAGGACAAGGTGAGCAGGTCCTTCATCATTCCTGCTTCATAGAAAAGTCTGTTATATACTGGGCCAGAAGGTCAAAGATGATGCTCCAACATTGCAAAGGAACCTTGGATAACTGTGTAGGCAGCCAACTGCCTCTGTCTATAGTTTTGAAAGCTGCTTGCTCTGCACACTTCCTGTTTTTCTCAGTTAATACTTTTATCCTTCTCAGGTCTCTGATGGGGTTAAAGACTAGATAGTTATAGACTCACAGTTAAACTTAAGTTGTTTAACATTAAAAAATATGTGTTTTAAAGCCTAAAAGGATATTCATAGGCTGATACAGGCAAATTAATGAAGTAGAGAACTCTGAACTTACCAAGAAAGGATAAGTAGAGTACTTTCTCCAAGGCTGCCAAATACAAATGAACTAGACTTGTGAATGTAATTTTTACCTGAGAGTTTTCACAACTATTCTTATTGTACATAGTTTAATAATATAAAAGAATGAGCTTTTATTGGACTAAAAGGGAGAGACATAAGAAGATGGTTTTACATACTGTGTATTCAGAAGCTGATTACTCTGCCCAGACATCTGGTTGCAGTCTGGATGTTGGCACTGTCAATCAACTCCTGAATCACCTCTATTGGTTAATAAAGACCTGATCAGCTAAGCCAGCCCAGAGAGGAGGAGGTGGGACTTCGGATCCCAGAGATGGTCTTTGGTGGGGACCAAAGAGACACAGGGAGATTTGTCATGAGCGATTAACCATGAGCAGGTGGCCAGGACAATTGCCATGAGGACGCCCATGGAGTAGGAGCAGCCAGGCAAGACTAAGTTGGCAAGTAATGGGGCACTTGGCTGGGTAGTGGACAGCAATATACAGGTTATAATAGGGTTATAATATGAGTATCTGTCCAGTTACAGTGCTGAAGCTTATAGTAAATATAAGGTCTCCATGACTTTATTTGGGAGCTAGAGTGGGAATAGAAATGGCAGAATTACTTCTATATATATTAACATATCTTTTTAATTTAACTTTTTTGGTCCTGAGGACTATAGAAATTTTGTTTGTATGTTTGTGATATACACTATTACATATGTATGACTGTTTCCCTGCATATATATCTGTGTACTATATGCATGCCTGGTACCACAGAAGTCAGAAGGATCCCCTGGGATAGGAGTTATAGGTGGTTGTGAGCCATCATGTGGGTGCTAGGAAACAAACCTAGGTCTTCTCAAAGAGCATCCAGTGCTCTTTTTTTTTTTTTCCTTTTCTTTCTTTTTTTTTTTTTTTCCGGGGCTGGGGATTGAACCCAGGACCTTGCGCTTCCTAGACAAGCGCTCTACCACTGAGCCAAATCCCCAACCCCGTATCCAGTGCTCTTGATCACTGAGCCATCTCTCCAGTCCTCCACATTAACATATCTTTGTTGGGCTGGAGAGATGGCTCAGTGGTTAAGAGCACCAACTGCTCTTCCAGAGGTCCTGAGTTCAAATCCCAGCAACCACATGGTGGCTCACCACCATCCATAATGAGATCTGATACCCTCTTTTGTTGTGTCTGAAGATAGCTACAGTGTACTTATATATAATAGATAAATCTTAAAAAAAAACCCCATATCTTTATTAAGTCACAACTTTGCTTCATACAAAAGAATAGAGATTTTATCTACTTACTATTTATTTTATCCTTTTTATGTGTGAGTATGCATGCATGTGGAAGCCAGGGGTCATTCCTTAGGACTCATCCACTTTAATTAGCTCCACAGTATAAAGGGAGAAGTGATTCCTGCAGGTTGTCCTATGACCTATGACCTCCACAAACACACCATGTTACATGCAGGCACACACACACACACACACACACACACACACACACACACACAAAATCAATCAATCAATCAAACAATGTATGTTTGTCTGTTTCTGTATTTATTTTTGAGGCAGAGTCTTATGTATTTCTGACTGGTCTAGAACTCAATACATTGTCAGAATACAGTCCAAGAACTGGAGTCCTGTGAGAATTCTGAGTGCTTGTCAAAAAACTCCAAGAAAACAGGGCAAGAGTCTTGTGACCTCAGTTTCTTCAAAAACACAAAATAGTTCTTGGAATGTGTTTTCCTGCTCCTCCCAGGTGACTCAGGTAAGAGTTACTTCAGATTACTCATTACAATCGCCCTTGTTGTTGTTTATTTGCCTCTATAATTGGACACTTTACTCATGTGACTCTTCTTTACCCTCAGAGTTATAAATTATCTGGTGCTCTGAATAAAGTTGGCTATTGCAAGACACTATTGTATGAATCTGCCTAGCTTTCAGGCTCCATTTTTCTTGGTCCCACTGCCTCTAGAGCAGTAAACAGCTATGTAGATCAGCCTGGCCTTGAACTCACAGAGCTCTACTACCTCTTGTACACCAACCAGTAAAGATGGATTGGGTTTTTGTTTTGGTTTTGGTTTTGGTTTGGTTTTTTGTTTTTGGTGGTGGTAGGGGTTGTTTGTTTAATTTTGGTTTTTCAAGACAGGGGTTCTTTAAGTTGCCCTGGCTGTCTTGGAATTCACTCTGTAGACCAGACTGGCCTTGAACTCAAGTAGATCCATCTGCCTCTGACTCCCAAGTGCTGGGACTAAAGACGTGGTCATCCTGCTTCGTACCAGTAAAATTTTTAAAAAGCCTATCTAAAGAAAAATTAATTAGCCAGGTATGTAACACACATCCATGAAAAATAATGGTGCTTACCATCATGAGGAGATGTTGGTCCAAAGATAATATATAGCAATCTTGCCTGATTCACCATTGGCCACGGCTTTAATATTCGAGTTAACCAAAATGCAGAATCACTCCGATGCGTCCAGTGATCAAGTAGGACATTCCGGCAGAACAATCTAACCCTTAACTCCAGTTTTCGAGCACTTCCTATGAAGAAAAAGGAGTTATAAATCATTCTTTTAAGAACGGTAAGTTACATACTGGACTGTGGTTAAAAGAGAGATCATAAGGGGTTGGGGATTTAGCTCAGTGGTAGAGCGCTTGCCTAGCAAGCACAAGGCCCTGGGTTCAGTCCCCAGCTCCAAAAAAAAAAAGAAAAGAAAAGAAAAAAAAAAGTAAAAAGAGAGATCATGGTTCAGTCCCCAGCTCCGAAAAAAAGAACCAAAAAAAAAAAAGAGAGATCATAAGCTGAGTGCATGAACAGGGAGTCACCAAGAAGTCAAAGGTCCTCTACCTTTAGAGTTTGATTATCTTCTTATGTTTCCTTTCTTTTTTTTTTTTTTTTGGTTCTTTTTTTTCGGAGCTGGGGACCGAACCCAGGGCCTTGCGCTTCCTAGGTAAGCGCTCTACCACTGAGCTAAATCCCCAGCCTCTTATGTTTCCTTTCTTTATCTTCAACAATTTGAGTAATGGGTAAATCGAAATCCATGCTCAATTTGACCAGAATCTTATATAGTTTTAGATTTATTTATTCAGATTGGTCTTACATATCCCAGACTGACTTTGAACTCCTTATGTGGTCAATACTGACCTTAAACTTCAGATCCCCCTGCTTCCATGTCCTAAACACTGAAGTTACAGGTCTGTCACTGCACCCAATTTATGTGACGGCAGGTACTCTTGCCAAACTGAACTGCATCCTTGCCAGATTTTAGTTTTAAAGGGAAATAATGCAAAGAAAAACCAGATGTGCATCATCAATACAGTTGTACTAAAAGTGTTATTCTTTCTTCCATAAAAATTTTAAGAAGTTATATGATTTATTTATATTTTGGCTTAATAATTTTTCTTTTTTTTTATTAACTTGAGTATTTCTTTTTTTATTTTATTTTATTTTTTTTTTTATTAACTTGAGTATTTCTTATATACATTTCAAGTGTTATTCCCTTTCCCGGTTTCCGGGCAAACATCCCCCTCCCCCCTCCCCTTCCTTATGGGTGTTCCCCTCCCAACCCTCCCCCCATTGCCGCCCTCCCCCCATAGTCTAGTTCACTGGGGGTTCAGTCTTAGCAGGACCCAGGGCTTCCCCTTCCACTGGTGCTCTTACTAGGATATTCATTGCTACCTATGGGGTCAGGCTTAATAATTTTTCAATGGTACTTATTTTTATTTTGTGTATATGGGTGTTTTGACTGCATATATGTTATATTTTTAAATTCTCTGTATGTGCCATGGCACCTATATGGAAGTCAGTTCTTTCCTCTCTCCCATGCAGATCCTGGGGATTCTAATTAGGTTCAAATACCTTTACCTGCCAAGTCCCACAATTTTAATTTTCTGAGACTGGATTCTATATAGCCCAGAATTCTTTATATAGATATTTTATACATAGCTGAGACTAGTCTTGAACTCCTAATATTCATGCCTTTTTTTCCATATTCTGGGATCAGAGGTATGAGCTAGGCCTGATTTTATTTATTTATTTACTTACTTATTTTTCCACACAGGGTTTCTTGGATCCCAGGCTGGTCTTGCCTGTGATATAGTATAGAGCCAAGGATGACTTTGAGTTGCTTATCCTTCTGGTTCCAACTCTAAAGAGCTGGGATGACACTCAGGTGCCACCATATCAATTTCATTCAGTGTTGGAACATGCAGGGAAAGCAATGAACCACCATCTAACCTACCCCTCCAGATCCCAAATTAAGTATTAAAGCATGAAAGAGAAAGATGGTATTTCAGGAAAATGAGAAAATGGGAAAAGGTTCCCAGTAGGATACAACTGCATAAAGAACATTGGAAACTCAGTGAGTAAAGAACGGTATGCTGAAGTCAAACTAGCACAGTGGGTAGCACACTTGCTTATTTACTTACCTATTTACTTAGGACCCACCTTCTCTTTATGATCCCTGGCTGTCCTGGAACTCAGTATGTAGACCAACCTGGCCCCAAATTCAGACGTTTACTGTCTCTACCTCAAGCCTGGGATTAAGGGTGTGCCACCATGGCCATCAGGCAAAGAGTTTGAAATGTAGGTAGGGACCAGAACCTGAAGGCTAATTTATGTAGCTTAGATTTTATTTTGAATATGTTAGGTTAAAAAGCTAACAAAAGTTTCTCATCAGAAGAAAGACATTTAAATTGTTATCAGCCATTGGGTTTCTAAGTCTGCCTGGCCTACATATAAAGCTGGAGTCAGGTCTGCGCTAGACAGTGAGCCTCTTGCTGCTAGGTGTAGCTCAGTGTAGAGCCTACTACACTCACTACCCCCCCAGCTCAACCTTCAGCAGCCCCTTGCCCAAAAGGAAAGAAACACGAGACTCTACCTAAGCAAGGACATAACTAAATCTGCCCTTTTATCTGTAAGTTTTTTACAGTGAAATGTTTGGATTTGGCAGAAAATCAGTATACAAATCAAGTAGCTTAGTCTAAGCCTTACAACTTTCTGTTTGCTTTGAGATTTATAAAATAAATAAACATTATAAATGTCGAGTTTCTTGTTTATAAATTCCAATCATTTTCCCCAGAAGAATTATCTTGGATTTAGGGTCCGTCCCCGTCCCTTCTGTGTTAGTCAATGTTCTCCAAGGAAACAACCAATAGGAAGCAGATCGCACCTACATGGCATTCCAGTTCAGTTGGCACTGGAGCTGGAGCCCACTGTTAGCTGAGCCCAGCCCAGCCCTTCCACACTTGTTTACCTTTGACCTCTACCTCCTCTTAACATTTCATCTGTACACAGTAGAATCTCTCAACTGAAAGTCTTTACCTGGTTTGTTACAGACAACAGTCTGCATCTTTCGGGAGAGATTAGTCTGCTCACATAAGAAGTTATACACACGATGACATTCAAGTTCATCCCAGCCTGCGGTTAAAGTCTGAAGAAATAGAAGAAACAGTGTACAAGTTCAGACACAAATTGGAAGGCTAAGCCACTACTTCCTAATCTGAATAAGCTGATGTTAGAGTCTAGGTGATGTTTACCCTTTCTGGAGTTATTCAAATTCACAAGAAATTTACATGGTTACAACCTAAAAATTCTCCAAAAATCTTTCTTTTTGGTTGGGAAGAAAGTATCTTTTAAGAGAACTTTTTTTTTCTTTTAAGTTTTTTAAGATAGGGTTTCTCTATGTAGTCCTAGCTGTCGTGGAACTCACTCTGTAGACCAGACTGGCCTTGAACTCAAACACCTACTTTCCTTTGCCTCCCAAGTGCTGGAATTATGTGCCACCACCACCCAGCAAATTTTAAGTTTTTTATGTTTTTATTCCTATTTATATTTATGCGTCTCTGTGAGGTTATGCTACATGAGCGTAGATACTCGTGGGAGCCAGAAGAGTTGGAACTACAGGCAATTTTGAGCTGCCCTGATGTGGTGCTGGGAACCAAATTTTGGAGTTCTACGAGAGCATCAAGTACTCCTAACTGAAGAACCGTTTCTACAGCCTTCTAACTCACCCTACATCTGCCTGCATTAAGCTTGAGTAATGAGACTGCAGTGACTTAGTTTTTAAACTTAAACTAAATTAAATCAATTATTAATTTCTTTTTGTGTACGTGTATGTAAGAATGTATGCAACCATGGAGACCACACACACACAGGAGGAGGCTGGGTTTCCTCTCCTACATGCTCCTTATTCCTTTGGACACTATCTCATCAAACTCAGAATTTGTATTTTGGGCTATGCCCCATGGATAGGGTTACAGACCATCAAGGCAATGGAAACTTCTTACTTGTGGGCTGGAGGTTTGAATGTAGCCTTACATAACAAATAATCCTACCTCCTGGACCATGTTTTCAGCTTCTGTAGCTTAGTTGTTTGTTTGTTTGATTGGCTGGTTTTTTGGTTTTTTGGGAGGGGTTTTCCAACCGAAGTCAGAAAACCTGCTAGACAGATTCTAAAGGAGCTGGAACACTTGTAGCTTAGTTGTAGAGAGAACTTCTCAGACCCTTACACCTGCCATTTGATATTGTTTACAAATAATAATGATCCCATTTAACATGAGAATTGTGCTTGCTTATGACTTGTTGCTTTTAATAATGAGACAGATCTCACTATGTAACCCTGGTTGGCCTAGAAGTCATTAGGTAGACCAGGATGGCCTCTAACTCAAAATTAGCCTCTGTCTTTGCCTCCAGAGCACTGGGATTAAAGGTGTATGACACCATTCTTGGCCCCACATATAAATCCTTAAAATATTTAACTGGATTTTACAGGTTTAAAAAATAATCTTTTGGGACAGTGAGATGACTCAGCAGGTAAAGGGTTAAAATCTAAGCTACAGGAAAAGGAACACTGGCTCCCTAAGTTGTCCCTCTGACACTTACACATACATGCATTCATACATGTATGTGTGCCTGGTACCCAAGGAGGTCAGAAGAGGGCTGAAAGGCCTCCTACAATTGGAGCTGGGGTAATTGTGAGCCAGCATAGGCATGCGCTAGAAATTGAACCTGGGTCCCCTGGAAGAGCAGCCAGTCCCTCTTACTGCTGAGCCATCTCTCCAGACCCACGCACATTTAAAAGGAAATTAATCAGGCAGGTGAGGGTTGTATCCAGCACTTGGGAGGCAGAGGTAGGTGATCCTTTGAGTGTGAGGCCAACTTGATCTAAAGAGCCAGTTCCAGGATTACCAGGGCTAACAGAGAAATCCTGTGTAGAAAAGCCAAAACAAATAATCTTCAATCCCAGCACCCTACAATTTAACATTATTCCTTCTAGAATAAGAGAGATTGCTAAGCACTGATTATTTCTGGTGAAAAGAAATCAGTAGACAGGAGACAGCTCTGGGAGGGAGGCATTTTACTTTATATCTTTTGTTCCTTTTGAATTATACATGAATCCATATTTTAATACTTAAGCCAAAAATAGAAAATACAAAACCAATAGGAAAAAGTAGAAATCTGCCATGGAAGAGTGTTAGTAGGAAGTCCTAGAATCTGGGTGCGTAGGAGCTGGTGGCTGGCGGCCTGGGATACAGCAGAAGACTCTTAGGTAGAGTCCTGAGGTGTGTGCTAAGAGCCTAAGGTGGCAATAAGTTCTAAATTAGATAATTCATGTAGAGGTTTTAGGATGGTGTCTGTCACATAGTATAAGGCTTAACAAATGACACTTTTTATTTTTATGAGTAAATATTTTCATTTTTATGAGTAAATATTTTTAAATAATAAATTGATTTCTAAAGTCACATTTCAGAAAACTAGTCCATAAATTTAAATTCGAAATACTTATAAAAAAGTTAGGTGTAGTGGTATAGTCCTTTAATCCCAGCACTTAGGACACAGGAACAGCTGAGTTCAAGGCCATCTTGGTTTACAAAATGAGAGCTACATAGTGACTCAAAAAAGCAAAACAAAAAACAAACAAAAAATTATATAAACACATATACCACCTTTAGTCTCTCTCTTTTTTTTTTAAAGATTTATTTATTCATTTATTACATATAAGTACAGACACACCAGAAGAGGGCATTGGATCCCATTACAGATGGTTGTGAGCCACCATGTGGTTGCTGGGGATTGAACTCAGGACCTCTGGAAGAGCAGTCGGTGCTCTTAACTGCTGAGCCATCTCTCCAGCCCACCACCTTTAGTCTCTTAAACTGGCTATGGGTTGGGTTCAGCTCAGTGGTAGAGTGCTTACCCAGTATCCCTAAGAACCTAGGTTTAATCCCCATGTCACAAAAATCAAACAAAAAAAGTTTTAGTACACTTGTGTAGAGCAAATAAATGCTAAGCAGTTCTCACCAGTTACAAAACCAAAGATACCCTTAACAAATGTAACAGTGTTACTTGTCTTTAAGATTATTATACCTTCTCTAACTCACACAGGGATCCCAATGCTCTATTTGTTAACAGTTCAAAGTCATTCCTTTCATTCTTTCATTAAACACTGTACCTGTAAAAACATGCCATAACATGATAATCCTAAACACTGCAGAGGAGCTGAGCAGCCACTGAACTTGAAGCAGGGAACCTGTAAAGAGAGCAACTGTCAGTAGACTATACAAAGCTGCCCCGAGGCAGGGCTTGTCTGGGTAACCCTGCTGTCCAGACTGGCCTCAAATTCAGAGATCCACTTGCCTCTACCTCCCTCTCTGAGATTAATGGCATGTACTACCTTGCCTGGCTACTGGAGATATCTTGAAACAGAGTGTAGCCCTTTTCTTTCTTTCTTTCTTCTTTTTTTAAAGTGAAGTGGTTTGGTTCCCACTGACTTGGCTTGGAGCACCCCCCACCCCCAATGACTGTGTGTTCAGCCTACCAAGGGTGTAGGGGAGGAGCTAAAGACTTTTTTTAAAAAGAGAGATTGAAGGGGTTGGGGATTTAGCTCAGTGGTAGAGCGCTTACCTAGGAAGCGCAAGGCCCTGGGTTTGGTCCCCAGCTCCGGAAAAAAAAAAGAACCAAAAAAAAAGAGAGAGAGATTGATTGATTTATATTCGTCCACTGTTGCTGACTTCAGACGCACCAGAAGAGGGCATCAGATCCCATTACAGATGGTTGTGAGCCACCATGTGGTTGCTGGGAATTGAACTCAGGACCTCTGGAAGAGCAGTCAGTGCTCTTAACCACTGAGCCATCTCTCCAGTCCGAGAGTAGCTCTCATTAAAGAAAAACTGTGCTGGAGGGATGGCTCCAAAGTTAAAAGCACTGGCAGAGGGAATTGAGTTCAATTCCCAGCACCCAGCTGATGGCTCACAACCATGTATGACTGTAGTCCCATGGGATCCATGTAGTAGGCAGATAGATAAAGCATCCACATACATAAGATGCATCTTTTATAGCCCGGCATGGCCCACATGCACTTAATCTCCAAAATTGGGAGACACAGGCAGTCGGATCTTTGTGGTGAGCTTGAGGCCAGCTTTGTCTACAGAGTGAGTTCTGGGAGAGCCAGGGCTGTTTTACAGAAAAACTGTCTCAAAACACACACGCACACGCGCACACACACACACACACACACTTTTCAACCTGAAGATATAACTCAGTTATTGTTACATAGCATACAAGAAGCCTGAGGTCCCATTTCCAGAATAGCAAAACAAAACAAAAACCCCGTCTCTACTGTTGGTACATTTACATAAAAGATTCTAACATTTAGAAATTATTGTTGTAGTGGTGATGATATTTTGTTTGTTTTGTTTTGTTTTATTGAATTTCATTAGAGTTTAAAAGAAAAACTCCAAGGGCAGGCAAGCTATCAATCTCAGCAGCTGAGGAGGAGGGTGGAGGAGAGGAGAGAAGAGGCCATGTCTTTTAGGCTGCTATGGTGGTTAACTACATGCAGACAAGCACCAAAAGGAGGAGGGAGGAAGCCCAACTGAGGAAAAAGCTAATGAGATTCTGGGAGAAATAAACAGAAGAGGAAAAGCTGCCCCTTTCCAAGTCCTCATCGAGGTTCACAGTGGCTCATGAAGACTGTTTTGTTTATTCTTTGAGACATGGTCTCTTGTAGTCCAGCCTGGCCTTGAATTGATTCCATAGGAGAGATGACTCTGATGCCCTGATCCTCAAGCCTCTGCCTCTTGATTGCTGGGACCACAGACCTGTGCCACTGCCCTGGGTAAGAGCTGCTAGGAATCAAATCAGACTAAGCAGTGATCTATCAACTGAGCCACACCCCTAAGTCATCACTGTAAACAACACTGGCAGCTGTGAAAAAGATGCTGGCTCAGCAGATAAAGTGTTTGTCTCATAAGGCTGAGGATCAGAATTCAATCCTGGAACCATGTGAAGAAAGAGGACAGCCATAAAGTGTACTCTGACCTCCACATGTACACCATGGCATATATACCATCACATGCAAAAATAAGTATTACAAAATACTCATTGCTTTATTATTCTTGTATGGTATAAAATATACTGCACAACCACACATGGTATACAATGTAACACTCATGAAGTATTTTTGTCTAGCATTTCACCTATTTTCTTTTTTTTTTTTCTTTTTTCTTTTTTTCGGAGCTGGGGACCGAACCCAGGGCCTTGCGGTTGCTAGGCAAGCGCTCTACCACTGAGCTAAATCCCCAACCCCTCACCTATTTTCATAGAAGTTGTTTGTGGATAACTAAAATTGTAGACAAAAGAGATAACTGTACTATATTACATCATGTAATCTCCAAGTTATTGGTAAAGTATTATATCATCATTGGCTAACTTTTTGGTACTGATTCATGAAGTCTTATTAGTTATAGGTTTAGGGAGCTAGCCAGTGGTGGCACAAGCTTTTAATCCCACCACTTAGGAGGTAGACAAAGGTGGATCTCTGTGAGTTTGAAGCCATCCCAGTCTAAAGCTTGTTCCAAGACAGACAAGGCTACACAGAGAAGCACTGTCTGAAAGAAAGGAAGAAAGGAAGAAAGGAAGAAAGGAAGAAAGGAAGAAAGGAAGAAAGGAAGAAAGAAAGAAAGAAAGAAAGAAAGAAAGGAAGGAAGGAAGGAAGGTAGGTAGGTAGATAGGTAGATAAACAGATAGATAATTCAGTGGTTAAGAGAGCTTGCTCTTGGGGCTGGAGAGATGGCTCAGTGGTTAAGAGCACTGACTGCTCTTCCAGAGGTCCTGAGTTCAAATCCCAGCAACCACATGGTGGCTCACAACCATCTGTAATGAGATCTGATGCCCTCTTCTGGTGTGTCTGAAGACAGCTACAGTGTACTCATATACATAAAATAAATAAATCTTAAAAAAAAAAAAAGAGAGAGCTTGCTCTTCTTTAGGGAATATAAGTTGGTACCCACATCAAGTGGTTCACAACCACTTATAACTCCAGAGGATCTGACATCTTTTGGCTTCCATGGGCTTCCACAAACAGAAACATACACATACACACAATTGAGAAATAAAATAAATCCTGTCTTTAAAAGATAGGGTTGGGGTTGGAGAGATGACTCAGCAGTTAAGGGCCCTTGCTATTCTTGTAGAGGATCTAGGTTTGACTTCCAGCATGGCTCACTCCTGCCTGTAGATCTGATTCCAGGGAATCTGATGCCTTCTTTTAGCTTCCATGGGCACCAGGCACACATGATACATTGCATACATACAGGCAAACCAGACATACATGCAGGAATTTGAAAAGATAGGCTTATAAAGAATACATGACATTAGTGAAAAGTTATCTTTACTGGAAATTGAGATGGTGCACTAATTCCAGTTTATGACTTACTTCTGAGAGTATCTTCTGAATGTATTTCAGTCTTTCCTTGGTGGGAAGCAGCAAGGTGCATCTTTTAAATAGTAGACCTGAGAAAGGAAGAAAACAAGAAAAAAGTGACAATACAATTTAAACTTATCAACAACACAGTGCAACAGTCCTTGCTAAAAAAAATTAAGTATGCTACACTACTGTATACTATGATACTTTTTTTTTTCTTTTTTCTTTTGGAGCTGAGGACCAAACCCAGGGCCTTGTGCTTGCTAGGCAAGCGCTCTACCACTGAGCTAAATCCCCAACCCCTATGATACCATTTTTACACAAATATTTGGGAGGAACAATAAAAAACATACACTGCATGACAGTCACCAAGTGATGCTGATATCCATCTGGCTTTAGCAAAAGCCAAAAACTTGTGATATAAATAATATAGGACACATGTCAGAGTGACTTAAAAAAGATACAATAATAAGGCATAATAATACATTAGTGAAACTATATCTTACTCTGTAGAAAATACGGTCTAGTATCTCTCGGGATTTAATAGGGAAAACGCTATTAAAATTGTGCCATTTGGAAAGGATAAAAATATTTTGTATGTCTTTCTCAAAATATAAAAATTTGGCTGGGTGTGATAACCTACACTTTAATCCTACCATTTGGGAGGCAGAGGCAGGCAATCTGAGTTGAGGACAGTCTGGTTTCAGGACAGCCAAGGCTACACAAAAAACTGTCTCGAAAGAAAGAAAGAAAAAAAGAAAGGAAGGAAGGAAGGAGGAAAGAGAGAGAAGATTATCAGTGCATACCTTTAATCCCAGCACTCGGAAGGTAGAGACAGATGGATCTCTGTGAGTTTGAGGCCAGCCTGGTGTACATACTAGGTTCCAGGACAGCCAGAAAACAAAAACAAAACAAAAATAAAAAGAATATTTTTATGTCATTATTTACAATTTCAGAGGTTAGAAGTCATTTTTGCTCACAGAAATTATATAGATTGGATTCAATAATTATCTTTCTCTTCAAAACTCATATTTTTCTTTTTCAGACAGGGTTTCTGCTTCTCCTGGACCTAGCTATGCAGACCAGGTTAGCCTTTAACTCATAAAGATCTGCCTGTCTTTGTCTCTGGGTAGTGGGATTAAATGTACCACGTTAGTTTCTATTAAACCTTTATGTGTGTGAGTGTTTTGCCAGCATGAATTATGTACACAGGGTGTAGATCACCTGGAACTGGAGTTACAGATGGCTGTGAACCACTATGTGTGTGCTGGGAATCAAACCCTAGCCTTCTGCAAGAGCAACAAGTGCTCCTAACCACTGAACCATCCCTCCGGCCCCTCAGGGATATTTTATAGAGCTAGCATGTTCATAATGTGTAGGATTCTGTCATGACATTAGAAAAAAGAAAAAAGATATACTTGGTAAGGAAAAGATATACTTGAATATCACTTTCTCCAGTTTTTATTCTTTATATAAGATAATCACCACTTCTCTACATTTAGTCCTTACATAATAAAATGATTATATAATCCTGAAGAATCTATAGAAACCAAGTTTATCTTTAGAAATTGCTGTGTTTGGGTAACACATGACCAGAATTGGGTTTTTAAAGATGAACCCTCCTTATTTTTGCTTATAGGGAGTTATTCTCAGTGTTTGGCTTTAGCCTGAGTTCTGTCCTTCCATGTTTTGGCACTATGTCTCATGTTATATCATAGCTGGGACTGTAAGATAAAACCGCAATACTGGTTGCCTTTTCTACTGCAAACCTCCTATTTTTAAGAGTTTAAGTTTACCATAAAAGCCTTGCATTTGGCTGACTGTTTTTTCTAAACACAGGTACTCTTTTTCAGAGACCAGCTTCATTTAAGTTCTTGAAGTAAAACAATGTCAGATGCAGTATTCTTTCTACATTGGCCATCTGCTTTGTTCAGTAGAAGATGCAAATTAAGATTTATAATGCTCAAAGTTAGGGTTCTCACAAATGTTATTATTTTTTTTTTTAAAGATTCTTTTTTTTTTTTTTTGGTTCTTTTTTTTTTTCGGAGCTGGGGACCGAACCCAGGGCCTTGCGCTTCCTAGGTAAGCGCTCTACCACTGAGCTAAATCCCCAGCCCCCTCACAAATGTTATTTTAATATATAAAAACAAGAACGGATCAGATGGGAATGAAAGCATGGAAGAATGCTAAGTATGTCAAACATTTACTAAGAAACCAACCATAACACAGGTGCCTACAAAAAGTTGATTAGAAAATTAAAGCTAATATATAATCAAACTTTTTTGGAAGATTTGGTGTTAAATCGATTTTTTAATTGAATTGCCCATGTAATTATCATTCTTTTGGTTTTCAGTATGGAACTGAGGATGGACCCAGGGCCTTGTGATTTACTTGTCTGAGCCCACAGCCCAGGCTGCCTCCATGCTCACTATGCAGCAGAGGCTTGCCTTGAGCTCACTCTACTCCCTTCATCTCTCCAGCACTGTGACTAAGAAGCTTGCACCGTAACCTAGGCAAGCGCTCTACCACTGAGTTCTATTCACAGACGATATAATTAGCTTTGATTAACAGCAGAGAATTGATCAGGAAAAAAATCCTTTAGGGCAAACTCAAAAGACAGTAATCAAATACTTGCCAGACTCAGTTACAAGCTTTACCAAATCTATTGATAAATACTGAAACCAACAACACTGTATTCAGACTTTAAAAAGAAATTTAAAAGTCAGGTGTTAGTGGTGCACGACTTTAATCTCAGAATTTAGGAGGCAGAGGGAGGTGAATCTTTGAGTTCAAAGCCAGCCCATTCTACAGAGTGAGTTCCAGGACAGCTAGGGTGACACGGTGAGACTCTGTCTCAAAAAACAAACAAACATAAATAAAAAATTAAAAGCCCTTTTAAAATTTATTTATCCATTTATATGTTTTCCCTGCATTTATCTGGGGCAGTTGGAAGAGGGTGTTGAATGCCCTGGAACTGGAGTTACAGAGGGTTAGGAGTCACCATGTAAGTGCTGGGAACTGAACACAGGTCCTCCAGAAGAACAGTCAGGACTTTTAATCTCTGAGCCTTCTCTCCAACCCTGGACTATTTTCCTTCTTCTTTTCTTCCTTGTTTCCTTTCTGTTTGTTTGTTTGGGTTTTGTGGCATGAGAGATTGAACCTAGGACTTTATCTCAAGTATGCTAGGTCACCCTCTCACAGAGTCTCTAAATTGCTCAGATTGGCTTTGAACTCTACAGCAGAGGCAGGCCTTGAATTTCCAATCCTCTTGCCTTAGCCTCCCGACTAGCTGTTCTTGCAGGCCTAAACCACATGCTGTTTTTGAGGAATTTACATATTACTTTGCTTTTTTAAAAGCTAGGCTTTCCTGTGTTTCTAAAAGACAAGATTCACTCAACTCACTATATCTTTATTGAAATCCCAACAACATCCTGATATTTGGCTGAATTGCCATGTTTTAGTTAATTATATTTTAGGTTCATAGTTAAATTGGTATCATTAGTCAAACTGAAATTAGGATTTTATTTCAGTACTCTAGGGAAAATGAAATCAAGGAATAGAGTAAAAGATACAAACTATTTTATATCAAGGGAAGAAAAATGATACAGTATTTTCTTTGATAACATCAGCTTAGTTACAGCATAATGATTTGTTAGTAAATGTGTAGAGTACTTAAAAAGAAAATCATGGGGGTTGGGGAATTAGCTCAGTGGTAGAGCGCTTGCCTAGGAAGCGCAAGGCCCTGGGTTTGGTCCCCAGCTCCGGAAAAAAAAGAACCCCCCCCCAAAAAAAAAGAAAATCATGGATTCTGATAGGAGAATCCATGATTTTCTTGTAGTGTGTTTAAATGTATACATTTAAGGAATAGATTATGCCTGAAAGGAATATAAGTACAGAATAGATTTAGCTGGATATGGTAGTGCAAACCTTTAATTCCAAAATTCGGGAGACAGAGGCAAGCAAATTGCTGCGAGTTCAAGGTCAGCCTGGTCTAGAGAGTGAGTTTCAGTACAGCAAGGCTACAGACAGAGAAACCCTGTCTCAAAAAACAAAACAAAACAAAACAAAAACCAGTCAACCAAAAACCCTCTAAATCACAAGGAACAGAAGCAAAAGACAGAGAAAAGACATCAATTCCCCCTATCACCTAAACAACAACATCGGTTAGACTATATCTTTGTACACTCATTAGGACAGGCACTTTAAAGATAATTTAATTAGTTAAGGATAGGTATCTGCCCCTTTCCCCAGACAAGGTTTCATGATGGTGGCTATCAACTCACTATGACCACTATGACCACGAAATTCTGATTCTCCTGCCCCCACTTCCAAAGTACTGGGACAACAGGCAAGTGTTACAAACACCCAGTTTATGGGTTGCTAGAAATGAAATGCAGGGGCGCTGGAGAGATGGCTCAGCAGTTAAGAGCATAAAATAAATAAATAAATCTAAAAAGGGGGGGGGAGGAATGCAGGGATTTATGAATGCTAGTACAACCTACTGTGCATTCTCAGTCCTATAAAGGTTTTTTGAGACGGAATCTCATGCCTTTCTTCAGGCTGACCTGGAACTCAGAAACTCACGATGGGGTGGTTATTTATTTATTTATTTATTTATTTATTTATTTATTTATGTATGAGCACACTGTCGCTCTCTTCAGACACACCAGAAGAGGGCATCAGATCCCATTAAAGATGGTTTTGAGTCACCATGTGGTTGCTGGGATTTGAACTCAGGACCTCTGGAAGAGCAGTTAGTGCTCTAACTGCTGAGCCATCTCTCCAGCCTGGGTTTGGTTTTTCAAATGCTAGAATTACAAGTGTGAGCTACCTTGTTCAGCTTTCATCTTTAAAGTATGTAGGAATACTGTTATGGTCTTTGCACTGAAAATAAAAACATAATAGAAAAAAGGGGAAATTTTCCAGGAAACAGTATACAAAACACTAGCCTTACAGAATTATATAATAAAATATAGCTATAAATAGTCTTTATTTGTTCCACTGTGCATTTTATAAATTACCTAGAGCTCTGTAGTGCTCCAATAGAGCAGTCTCTTCTTTTGTGCCAGGCAGATCAAGGTCATGAAAGTTCTGTAGTAAAAGTCTCCTACTTCCAGATGAGGTTGAGATGTAATTAATTATGTGCTGGCTGACTGTTTTGGACACCATACTTAACATGCCAATATCCTTCACTATCAAAAAGAAATAAATGTATATAAAATATGAGTGCAAATTATTTAAATCACTGTTAGCATATCTCATTAACTTATGTTAACTCACCAAAAATACAAATTACTTAAAAGAAAGCACCATGATCAACACAGTATATTAGCTTGTAAACTAACTCATTAGTAACAAACCTAGTGTCAGGTATGTTGGCTCACACCTGCCATGTTAGCACTTGGGATGCTGAGGGAGGCAAATTGCCAGGTGTTTGAAGCCAGTCTGAGCTGTAATTCCAGGATAGCCTGGGCTAAGAGAGAGAGCCTGTTTCAAAAAAATCTTAATATTGTTTTAAATCTAGTTCTTGATAATTAAAAACATGTTGTAAAATAATAAGCCACCATTTTATTACTATTTAGATCATTTAGAGGTGGTAGTATTGGTTTTGGGTTTTGGTAATTTTTTTGTTGTTTTTTTCCTCTGTCCTGGAACTCACTCTGTAGACCAAGTTTGCCTAGGACTCAAGAGATCCACCTGCTTCTGCCTCCCAGTGTTTGTTTTGAAGGCTGTTATTGTTGTTTCAGACTGGGTCTCCCTATGGGTAGTCTTGTCTCTCTTGGAACTTGCTATGTAGACCAGACTGGCCTGGCACAGAAAGAGATATTCCTGCTTCTGCCTCCCAAGTGCTGGAATTAAAGGCAGGTACCACTATACAGAGTTTTTGTTGTGGGGTTGGGGATTTAGCTCAGTGGTAGAGAGCTTGCCTAGAAAGCACAAGGCCCTGGGTTTGGTCCTCAGCTCCGGAAAAGAAAAAAAAGAAAAAAAATTTTTTTTTCTTAGAGGATTATGTCATGTAGCCCAGGCTGGCCTGAGATTTGTAATCTTGCCTTAGCTCCTTGGTGCTAAAACTTCAGGTATATGCTGTATCCAGCCTACAATATCTTTACACAATTTGAACATTAAGGTGGGCAGTACTTAGAGAGTTGCCCAGCCTGCTGCCTCTTGTAGTCTACTAAATAAACTTTTCTGTTGAATAGAGAGACAAAGAGAGGAGAAAGACAGAGGAAGAAGGAGAGTAAGCAAGAATGGAATTTTACACTTAATTTTAGCTAAAAGGTAGAGAAGTTGTTGATAGACCTGTAGAAAATAAACTCAATATAAATGTTATTAATATTCCAGAATGTTATTAACATAGCCAAAATAAAGAGAACAAAATAATACTTGGGGGAAATTATAATATTCTAATATCGTATATAACCTGCTGTTAGCCCCCAAACCTCACCTGACAAGTATCTTAAAATTATGTGTAATATTTCCAATGGTAAGACTTTAAAATTTCCAAGTGTAGATAAGAGCTGAGGATCTGAATCAAGAGTGTTGCAAAAATCGCTGGATTGATGATTCAAACGTCTACATTTTGAGCTGGGTATCAGAGTGAAAGTGGTATTTACTCTAGACGCCATCTTCTCTTATCCCATAAATTTATCCTGGTTAGAAAAATAAAGCACAAGACACAAAGAAAATTAAGGTAATGAAGTTGTTCCTTTGTAAATTAAGTCACACTTTCTGTTCTTTTCTCCCCTCTTGTGTGGCCTACAGCATGCCCCACAAGCACTCCACCAAGTGAGGTATAGGCCCAGCCCAAGGTATACACATTGTCTTCCCACATTACAAAATATTTACTATAATGTCCAATTATGGCATACCCATCTATAGAGTTTCTTCATCATATCAGCATTATTTAAAAAACTTTTAAATCATTGACATCTTTAAGCATCTGATCCTATCTATTCTTAGAATAAAACTCTTAGAAAGAAATTTAAACATTTAAAATTAGGTGTGGAAGCATATCCCAGAGATGGAGGCAGAAGGATCACAAGCTCACAACCAGGCAGGGTTGTTGAGACCCTGGGTGAAAATCTAACAAACTTAAAAGGAAGAAATGAAACATGTAATTGGACAAAATATATTCTAAGAAAAGAAAAAAGCAAAATAGGAAAACCATAAAAGGTTTAATACAGTTTAACTTGTGGGCAGACTTAAAGACTACTATAAAAATAAATCCTTTTGCAACCTGAATTCACTGTCCAATATGAATTTTTGTAAGTATGAAGGAACATGGTAGAGGAGGAAAGAGAAAAAAATTGACACAAAAAGTTAATAAAGCATAAAATATGCTCAATACTCTCATAGGTATGAGAGATGGATTACAGCTCAGTGACAGAGCAATTATGGAGTATTTGAGCCCCTGGGTTTTAACTGCAGTCCTACAAAATTCAAACAACAAACAAAACCCTGAAATATAACATCTGTCATCAGTACATGCTTTCTTTGAGAGAAGGTCTCTCTACTTACCACTGGCTGTTCTGGAACTGTAGATCAGATCACAGAGATCTAACTGCCTTTGCCTCCTGAGTGTTGGGATTTTTTTTTATAGTCTAAAAAAAATCAAAGCATTAATACAGCTTTAAATATTTGTAAGAATATTTTTGACTTTTTATTTCATTAAAAGAAGATACTGACAGGCTTCTGTTACAAACAGTAAAAACAAAGAAAAACAGTTTTAATATTTGAGCAATTTAATTGTATCACCTAATCTAATTTAATAGATTTAAATGTAACAGCTTAATCTAACAGATTAATACTAACTGTTAATACTATTACAAGTTGTGTGCTGAATAATAAAATAAGCAGTGACATTGAAGTTTTGGAAATTTCTATTCATGTCAAATTATTTTTGAAGATTTTGGAATAGAGTTTAACTATTTGGGTCCTGCTTCAATCTTCCAAGTACTGGGATTAAAGGTATATTACCACCTCGCCTCACTTAAAATTAAATTTATACTGTCAAATATGAGGTAAATAGTACATTTCCTTTCTTTCCAGTTTTTGTTAGTAACAGTTACAGATAAGTCATAGCCATGGCTTATAGGGCTTGATTTTACAGTCATTTCCTAAAGGGAATTTGTTAAATATGATATCAAAATCACTGACTATTTGCTTGCACTAAACAATAACACTTTAGAGGCAAAGTAAGCATCACACAGTGACTTTGTATTACTCTACTCTTCTAGTTAGAAAACCATGTTTTGGGGCTGGGGATTTAGCTCAGTGGTAGAGTGCATACTTAGGAAGCGCAAGGCCCTGGGTTCGGTCCCCAGCTCCGAAAAAAAGAACCAAAAAAAAAAAAAAAAAAAAAAAAGAAAACCATGTTTTGTTTTGGAACTCCAATCTAAGGTCTCTAAAGGAGCTGGAGGCAAGAATTAAGACATTGCATCAAAGAGTTACAGTATAGCCAAGAAAAATACTGTTTTTCTTTCTATACAAAATAACTAAAAACTAGATTGATACTTGTCTCTCTTGAAATGTTACATCTTAGTTTACATCAAGTCAAAATTGTTACACATTTGAAAACATGACAAAGTACTTTACTTCTCAGTTAAAAACATAATCTGGACCTCCATCAAGATCATAATTGTAAAGCAGGGTGGTGGTGGGAGGCAGAGGCAGGCAGATCTCTGAGTCTGAGGCCAGCCTGATCTACAAAGCTACTTTCAAGACAGCTAGGACAACCCAGAGAAATCCTGTCTCAAAAACCAGAACAAAAGCAACCCAACAAAATGACTATAGCCGTGCATTCAGCAGTGACATTTTAGATTAGTAATTGCAAAAGTGATTACATTTACACAATATGTCAAATTTTACAGAACACAGCTAAATGAAAGAAAACTAAATTCACTTACGCGTTTTGTTTATATTACTGTGAAAATTGTATTTATGTATTTATTTATTTATTTTTTTGACGGCCTTGGTCCATGTGCAGCACAAGGAAGATTAAGTAGGAACCACCTTATGTATTTTTTTTTGACAAAAACGTATTCATACTATTTTGTAATCTTGTTACAATTTAATTCTATGCCAATAAACGTATTCCTACAAGAATATGTATCTTAGTATCTGCATGTAATTCCCAGTGGAAGAATTCTGATTACCTTAATCAACAAGACTGTTTTTTATTTTAACTTTTCTGCTTGTTTTCTCTGTGTAATAATGCTGGTTGTCCTAGGACTCACCAGGCTGGCCTCGAACTCACACAGATCCACCTGCCACTGCCTTCTAAGTGCTTGGATTAAGGGCGTGCAATACCATTGCCATGCTTAACTTTAATGTTTAACAGAATCTTAAAAGGTATTTTTACTATAATAAAATACAAATCTGACCTAGTTCCTGGTTTGTGCCTCTTCTTCCAGAAACTTCCATCCTAGTCAGACTAGGGTGGGGTTTGTAGGATATTTAAACACTCATTTACAACCCCCCCAGGGTTTTTTTTTATCATCCTCTAAGGGAATAGACATACGTGTGTGTATAATGTTTCACTTAAATCTGAGAGGACTAAAAAAAAATAACTGGTCCCAGTTATTTCAAAATTTGTGGGCGGTGATGGCGAACACCTTTGGTTCCAGCACTAGGGAGACAAAGGCAGGCTGATCTCTTGAGTTCAGGCCAGCCTGGTCTACCCAGTGAGTCTCACAGTGCGAGTCTCAGGAGAGCCGGGGAGCGCACAAAGAAACACTGTCTTGCAAACAAACTAACAAAACAAAACAAAACAAAACAAAACACACAAACCCCAACATCAACAAAAACCCAAACTAAAACAATTTAAGTCTCATTTTCCTCACTAAGACCTACTTTAGGGGTGGAGGAGGGCATTTGTTTTGGAAATAGTAACTATAGCCTACCAAACTCTTTCCGCTTTCCTCTTAGCCTGAAGGGTATGGAGTTCACAAGCCAAATGACTATAGGATACTTTTTTTCTCTTTTGGATCGCTGGGGTGGAACTCCTGAACGTCCTGCCTCGGCCTTCGAAGAGCCGGGAAACAGGCGGGGACTACCTCCGCCCACGCACCTAGAGAAAGGGGGAGGGTCTAGGGCCCCGACTTCGTCTCTGCCCCCACACCCTCTTCCGGCGGGGAGAAAAACCCCAGCAAGTCACCCGGCTTTGTTTTAACGTCCCTTTGTCAGCCCTAAACACCTCTAAAGGGGTCACCTAAGGAACCATAGCAGAAATTGGCCCACATAAAAATCAAATAGGAGGTGCTGAAAAACACGGAGTTATTTCTACCAGGAAGTACTGGGGGAGATAAAACACTTTTTTACCACAGGTTTCGACAGTTTTCCGGCTACAGTATCACAGGAAAGTGGGATTTAGTCGTCTTGTCCCACCCTCCTCAGATTTCATAATACTTAAAAATAAAAATCGCCTCAGGCTTTTCCCGCCAGAAAATGGGGGAGGATACTGCTTCGCTACCTCCGCTCCGCCCCGAAGCTGTGTCTTCAGCTCTCGGGCGCCCCCGTCGCCTCAAGTAGATTTTAGAATTCTCCCAGGAGCCCCAGCGGGTGGAGGCTCCGCCTCCTCATGAATATCAAGCAGCCTCGACCTTTCTGCCCCTCCCCTCACGATTACTCAGAGCTCTCCCAGGAATCCCTGCGGGAGGAGCCTCTCACCGTCTGTGGAAAGGACGAAACGCTAGGAGCCTCGGCTCTTTTGCCTCCTCTCTTGAATTGCTCAGAGCACTCCCAGGAGGCCCCGCGGGGGGAAGCCCCACCCCCCCTCGCGAAGAGCTAGAAGCCGCGGCTCTTCTGTCTTTCGCTTAAGAATACCCAGAACCTTCTCAGGAAACACCCCCAAGGAGGCCACGCCCCTTCATGAATACTAAGAAGAGGCTCCCACAGTGCCCTCCTTTTCAGGAGTATTAATCAGAGTGAACCCCATAAAGCCTGTGCTACCACCGTTTTAAGCACTAAGTTGCTGGACGGAAGAAACGGGGCTCTTACGGCTGTAAACGGAGAGCTCAAACTTGGGGGAGTCACATGCTCCACTTCGGTTTTTACACTCAGGTTTTTGGGGGTTTGGGTTTGTTTTTTTTTGTTGTTGTCTTTTGTTTTGTTTTGAGATTTTATTTATTTTATGTGTAGGAGTACACTTTTGCTGGCTATAGACACACCGGAAGAGGGCATCAGATCCCATTAGAGATGGTTGTGAGCCACCATGTGGTTGCTGGGAATTGAACTCAGGACCTTTAGAAGTGCTATTAACCGCTGAACCATCTCTCCAGCCCTACACTCAGTTTTAAGGCAGTTTTCACTCTTCCCCTGGGTCAAGACGATATGTCACGAGAGCTTTTTATTAAAAGTTGTTGGGTGCTGGGTGTGATGACGCTTCCCTTAAATCTCCACACAGAGAAGATGGAGACATGAGGACCAAAACAACCTAAGCCTAAGCTACTTGAAAACGTTTTAAACCCCCCGACCCCAGATCCATAATATTAAAGTCTCACTTATTTACAGATCCTGTGACCTAGACCTCTGACTGTTGTATGAGACAATTAGGGTGCTGCTGGGAATATAAGCATGAGCCAATATGCAGCCCTTGATTCAGTGTGGAAGCCTACAGTGGGGCAGGTTGTCTGGGAGGCCTTAAAGCTTTAAAAGAGAAAGATACATTGTATACGAGACACCGACTCTTGCAGTCCAGCTCTTCTAGACTCCTCAGGTACACAGGCATGTATTCAGGAAAAACACCCATCTGCATAGAAACAAAACAAGGAAACCAACCAATTACAGTAAATAACAAAATACCCTGTCTTCCCTGAGTTGGAGTAGCCTAGTGGTAGAATGCTTGCCTAGAGCTTGGTTCTATCTTTAGCATCCTCAAAGTCCTCCTGACTTCCCTCTTCTAAATCTTCCTCCAGGTTTCTTTTGGAAAGCTGTACCGCCTAGATGTTGGCAGCGTTAGCTCAGTAGTGGAAAGTGTGGACTTGGCAGGTGTGAGACCCGGGTTCAACCCCCCACCCCCACAAAAAAAAAAAAAAACAACCAACCAAAAACACAAAACCACACCCTACATGACTTTTTCAGTAGCCATACTTTCTTCCACAAGTGGCGCTGTAAACTTGAGATGACTCTCTCATATCTCTCATTTACTAAAGGACAGATACTTCAGTACCGCCTAATTGCCCTAGTTTAATTCTGATATTTGAACAGCAGATGAAATATTAGCTGAAGGAAGGTTTGGGTGCAAAAGCCGTCATTCTAACTTCTTGGGAGGCAAAGGCAGGAGGATCCCAAGTTCAGCCTTCCTAGAAGACACAAGGTGAGGTCAAGGCCAATCTGAGAAAATTGATAAGGCCCTATCTCAAAAGGTTAAAAAAAAGAGAGAAGGCCTGAAGGGACCAGTCTTGGCATAAGACACCCCAAAACCAAGTTCTGGGCACAAAGGAGATTGATTTGCTCCAGAGGGACAAAGGGCAGGGACTAAGAGACAAAGACAGGAAATAGAGGAGGAGGGAAAAGGGGAAAGAAACATGGGAAGGGGGAAGGGATATTTGTGTGGTGGGGGCGTGGGGGACAACAAAGGGCTGCCTCTGGGTAGAGAGGAGACAGACATGGCCATAAGAAAATGGAAGGTTATAAAGGGAAAAGGGGAAACCCTGTGTTAGGATGAGGTGTTTAGTTTTTTGTTTTTTGTTGTTTTTTTTTTCCCGGAGCTGGGGACCAAACCCAAGGCCTTGCACTTCCTAGGTAAGCGCTCTACCACTGAGCTAAATCCCCAGCCCCCCGAGGTGTTTAGTTTTAATTGGGCATGTTAACTAGGTGAGCCAAAGGGGACTTTTGATAGCTGGACCTTAGTAGTCAGCCTCAAGAGGAAGTAGCTGACAATGGATAAGGGAATGGACTTTGGTGGCCAGCTTTAGGAATGCAATCTAATGATTTTTAGCAAGGCAGAGGGAATGGGGGAGAAGGGAAAGGCCTGCTAGAGCCCTGCTTGCCTTGCTTGGGCCTTCTAGAGTCTGTTCAGTGCTGATATAGTTCAGTGGTATAGTGCTTAACATACTTAAGGCCCGGAAGCACCATAACTACCAAAAGACTAACAAACAAACAAAAACAACAAAAATAAAATAAAATAAAATAAAAAAATTTAGCCAATGAGGTCTAAAACAACCAACCTCAAGTATTTCTTCATTTATTAAATTTTATCAATAAAGATCTGTGTGAAATTTTTAGGTATAGAATAATAGGCTATTTTATTCCCGTGTGCCATGGCTCAATGTTTTCTTGCTGTCTCCAAGTTCTGCCTCTTCGGTGTCTGTGCTTGAGGTCTTTTGCAGATTCCCACCCCACTCTCATTCCCCCTCGCCCAGACTGATTTCCTGACTGTTACCCTGAGGGTACTGTTCCTGCTAAGATCTCCACTTGGGAAGCTCTTTCTTCCAACTTCATATTTTGACACCTTAGAATATTCCTTAAGGTGGTTGTTTCTGGAAGAGAGGTCCCTAGCTCAGTAGTTAACCGAAAAGCTTTTTTAGAATGTCAGCATCTCAGCTTTTACTTCATTCTATCTGCTTTTGTATTAAAAAAATATTTTAAAAGATTTTATTTGTGTTAGTTTATGTGTACGAATGTTTTGTCTGCTTCTATACTTGTGCCACACGCATGCCCGGAGCCAGCAGAGGCCAGAAGAAGGTGTCAGACTCCCTGGAACTGGAGTTACAGACAGTTGTGAAGTACCATATGGATGCTGGGAACTGAACTGGAGGGCAGTAAGTACCCTTAACCTTGGATCCATCTTCTGCATTTTAAGAAGGTTTACAGTATGAAGTTTGAGGCTACTGACTTAGGCCATTTCATAAGGCATATTCTCAGAGTTATAAACCTTTTCAAATCTCTGTCATGAGATACATTCCTCTTCCAAGGGTCAGAGCTCAGTGCTGGTGCTTCTCTTTGGGGACTTTATATGTGAAGGAGACCCCTCCCCAGCCCACCCCCACATCCCAGACTGTGGATTAGGGTTAGGCACAAACCACACTCAGACACCTGTGTTTACAGAGCGACCCTTTATTAATTGGGGAAGAAAGCTAAAGTGGCACATTCTGACTCGGACAAATGACCTTGTCGGTGTAATGTTTTTAAAAGATAGATTTATTTATTTATTTATTTATTTATTTATTTATTTATTTATTTTGTGTAAAGTACACTGTAGCTGTCTTCAGACACACCAGAAGAGGGCATCAGATCCCATTACAGATGGTTGTGAGCCACCACATGGGTGCTGGAATTTGAACTCAGGACCTCTGGAAGAGCAGTCAGTGCTCTTAACCGCTGAGCCATCTCCCCACCTCATAGGTATAATTTTTAAGAGAAGAAAGGGGAAGGATGTTTAGAATCAAGTAGGATACAGGGATATTTTGATTGGGCATATTAATTAGGTGAACCAAAGGGGGATTTGATATACTTTGATAGCTAGACCTCGGTTATCAGCCTTAGGAGGAAAACATGGCCAAACAAAAGACTAGAGCTTGGTGGCTAGCATTAGGAATATAATCTAATGTTTTTATAGCAGTCAGAGGGAATGGGAGAGAAGCCAAAGCTTGCCAAAGCCATGGTAGCCACACTTGAGCTGGCTAGAGCCCCTTCAATATGACCTTGACTTATGGTTACTTACGTACCAGCCTTATGTACAACCAGTTAGGTTGTGGACCTTTTGAAGACAATATCAAAATAGAGGGGTTTTTTTTGTGGGTTTTGTGGTTTTTAATTTACATATATATAACTACACTGTCTTCATGCACACCAGGAGAGAGGACATCAAATCACATTATGGAGTCACCATGTGGTTGCTGGGAACTAAACTCAGGACCTCTGAAAGAGCAGCTAATGCTCTTAACCACTGAGTCATCTCTCCATCCAGCAAAGAGAGTTTGATACAGTGAATTGACTTGGTGTCTTATAACTATTTTCTCTTGAGTCCAAGGATTAAAACATTCCATCCTGAAGGCAGATCCTTAACTAGGAAGGGAAACAACTCAAAATAGCTTCAGGAAGTCCCTGAAACTGACCAGATTCACTAGGCCCCGCCCTACCAGAGTAAACCATAAAAGCTAAGAATCCTTCTCAGACAAGACAAGCAGCAAAGACCTCTCAGAGACTACACTCGCTGTCTAGAAGTAATGGAAACCAGCATAGCTGCCCAGAAGGGGTTCAGACCAATTAGTTGAAGCACCTGGAAAGGACACTCTCCAGCCAGTTGAGCAGGAGAAAGACGCTCTCCAGCCAGTCTGCAGACTGTGCAGGTCCCAGCTTTTGTGAGCTGTCACCAGTGTCGGAGTGCTTTGGTGATGCAGCTGTCTGTGAGTCATTTCTGCTCCTAATAAAACTCACTGGTTCACCAAGCTGGCCTTTGGTGCTATCCATACTTGGTCTGCTGTGAGGTCCTCCTCTCAGGTGAACAGACTGTGAGGTTGTTTCTTCCTAGTTTTGACACACAACACTGGTAGCCTGCCAAACACACACACACAAAGAATCTCCCTGGAGGACGAGGTGGTGTTTTAGTCAAGGCTCGGAATCTTTCAAGAATCCAAATGGAAGTTAGCTTTCTACCACGTCCTAGGTAGGAGGAAAGATCTGCTGCAATCATTTTTTTTAAACGAAATAAACATCTTTATTGATATCTTGAACATCATCCTCTTCACTCTTGGCTACAGCTCTGTGACAAGATTATTCCTCTGTGCTAAATTCCAGTGTGAGGATAAATTATTCAAGAACAGCCGTTTTCGTGCTGCATAATGCGGATACTTGAGAGGCAGGAACATCACATGTTTGCTTGATTAAAACTGTAGGAGAGCCAGGAGTGTAGCTTGGTGGCACAGTGTGTATTTAGTTATGTGAGGCTCTGGGTTCAGTCACCAACATTGACAACAAAACAACCAACAGGCAGGTTTCCCCATGAAAATATTCATTTAAAAATTCCCACGAGGAGCTGGGGAAGATACCTTTAACAGCAGTTCTCAACCTGTGGGTCACTACACCTTTGGGGGGGGGGTCACGTACCAGATAGCCTGCGTACCAGATATTACATTATGATTCAGAACTATCAAAGTTATAGTTATGAAGTAGAGTGGTGGTTTGAATAGGTTTGGCTCCCATGATTTATGTGTTTCAATGCTTGGCCTTAGGGAGTGGCACTATTAGGAGGTGTGGCCTTATTGGAGTGGGTGTGGCCTCCCACTTATTGGAAGAAGAGCATTACTATGTAGGCAGGCTTTGAGGCCTCCTATGCTCAGGCTCTACCCAGTAAGGAATTCCAGATCTTCCTCCTGGCTTCCTTCAGATCAAGATGTAGAACTCTTGCCTCCTCCAGCCTCATTTCTGCCTGCAGGTTACCATGCTTCCCACCATGATGATAATGGACTGAACCTCCAAAACTGTAAGCCAACCCCAACTAATGTTTGCCTTTATAAGAGGTACCTTGGTCATGTTGTCTTTCCCAGCAATAAAACCCTAATTAAGACAAAAAAGCAGGGGTTGGGGATTTAGCTCAGTGGTAGAGCGCTTGCCTAGCAAGCGCAAGGCCCTGGGTTCAGTACCCAGCTCCAAAAAAAAAAAAAAAAAAGACAAAAAAGCAGCAAAATAACTTTATGGTTGGGGGTCAGCACAACATGAAGAACTGTGTTAAAGGGTGTAACAGCATAAGGTTGAAAACCTCTCCCTTAGTTAGTACAGTGCTTAGCTTGCAAATATAAGGCCCTCGGTTTGGTCGGGAGAATCCATGTAGAAAGAGCTGCCATGGAGTATGTACATGGAATCCCATCAGTGGGGAGGCAGAGAAAAGTAGATCACTGGAGCTCGATTGCTAGTTATCGAAAGTTCCAGGCCAGTGAAAGGTCCTCTCTAACCCACCCCAGCCCTCCTCAAGAGGTCAGAAGAAGAATGCTAAGGTTGTCTCTGGTCTCCACACGCATGGCGTGGTGCACAGAAACACAAGCAGGCAAAACACCTGTACACAGAAAGTAAGTTAAAATTTTTGTTTCCATTTTTTTCTGTTCAAATTATGCTGAAAGGGCACTGTTCCTTTTAATTGTTTCCCTTACCTTTTTCTTTTCTGTAGACCAGGATGGCCTCAAACTCAAGGGATCTGACTGCCTCTGCCTCCAAGTGCAGGGATTAAAAGTACGTGCCACCACTGATTGGCTTCTTTCCTTCTCTCTTTCTCTCGCTCTCTCTCTCTGTGTCTGTGTGTGCGTGCGCATGCATGTGTCTGTCTGTGTGTGTCTGTGTGTGTGTGTGTGTGTGTGTGTGTGTGTGTGTGTGTGAGTTTGAGTCTCACGATTCACCTTGTACTCTCTGTGTAACACAGGGTGGCCTTGAACTTCTATTCTTTTGCCTCCACTTCCCAAGCAATGGGATTACAGCCATTCTCCACTGTGCCCATTTAGGATGCATTTTAAAAACTTAATTTCATTTTTAATAGTGTTCAATAGTGTCCAGTGTGGTATCTCATGCTCCTAATTCCAGCATTTGGAAGGGAAATTCTTTGAGTTCAAGGTCAAACTGGTCTACACAGGAAGTTAGTTCAAAGATAGCCATGTGTCTTGGGGTCTTATTGCTGTGAAGAGACACCATGACCAAGGAAACTCTTGTAAAGGAAAACATTTAATTAAGGCCGCCTTACAGTTTCAGAGGTTTAGTCCATTATCACCATGGTGGGAACCATGGCAGTGTGTGGACAGACAAAGGGCTAGAGGATGCGAGACTTCTACACCTTGATCTGAATGCAGCACGAGACCGTGTATCACACTGGGTTTAGCTTGAGCATAGGAGACCACAAAGCCCACCCTGTACTGTGACACACTTCCTCCAATAAAGCCACATCTGGTTCAACAAGGCCACACGTCCTAATAGTGTGACTTCCTATGGCCAAACATTGAAACACACATCTATGGGGGCCAAACCTATTCAGTCCACCACACCATGGCTACAAAGAAACTCTGACTCAACAAACAACAACAAAAAGAGTGTTTCATCTCAGGAATGGTGCGCTGCACAAGCCTCTACTTGCTATTAAACCTGAAGAGTCAAATGTAGAATTTACATTTTTCCTCCCAGCCCGTGCTTCCAGAATTAAGACTCAAAGTTAAAATTTACTTACAAATACCTTGGCCATATAGCTAGGCCCTTCTCTCTCTTCTCTTACTAGATGGTAACTTAAATTAACCAATTTATTCTAATCTATATTCTGCCATGTGGACAAGTACCACGTGTCCAACTCCTCACATCTTCCCCGGACAAATCTTGCATTCCTCACTCTATCCCAGAATTCTTTCTGCCTCCTGAATGTTCCACCTTCTACTCTACCCTTTCCTATGGGCCATAGGTTTGTTTGTTTTTTTTTTAATTGACAGGTGATGTATCCATCCAGCACACAAGATAATCTTTCTATAGCCAAGTTTGGTCCCTAGAACCCAGATTGTAGCAGAGAAGTTATTCCTACTAGATTTCCTCTGACACTGCACGTATGTAATGGCCCTTGGCATTCACATGTGCATGCAGTCACATGTACATACACAGGAGAAGTAAATAAACATTTTGAAAGTGTATCATTTGATGCCTACCATTACAAAAAAGGAAAAAAAAAGGCTGAAGGAGTGGTTTGTGTTGGAGGTCTTGACCAATATATAAGAGGCTCTGAGTTCAGTCCTCAACAACATGTTTATAAACATACGTGCACACACACACACACACACACACACACACACACTTATACAATCACACACCACACATACCGAAAATCATTAATGACGACAACCAAACAAAAGCCCGACTAGAATGTGGAGAAATTCGAGCTCTTTCAATTATTTCTAGGGAGTGTAAGAAGGTACAATTGATATAGAAAACAATATAGTAGCTTTCCAAAAAATTTGATATAGAATTCCATGTGTTTCTGTTGTGTGACAAAACTTTTCCTGGGGGAGACTAAACACATTTGTCTACTCAGCCCAGATAGGGAGCCCATGACAGACCAACGTACAGATACTGCCCAAGTCCAGCTTGATGAACCAAGGTGTTTTATTGGGTTACTTACAGGAGCAGAATTAACTCAAAGACAGCTGTGTCACTAATGCCTGAGTCTAGCGCTCAGGAGGCTGAGTGGACGAAACAGTGTGGAGGTGGCTGAGGATGGGGCTCGGTCGGTGGACTGCTTGCTTCACAGACACAACAAAGCCTTAGGTTCCATCCCCCATGAAACCCAATGATGGTACACAGTTGTGGTCCCAACAATTAGGAGGTAGAGCCAGGAGGATCAGGAGTTCAAGGCCAATCTGGGCTAAGTATTAAAGTTGAGGTCAATGTACCTTGAAAACACAAATCAACAAGACAACCCAAGGCTGCAGAGATGGATCAGCCATTAAGAACATTTCTGTTCTTCCCAAGGATCTGAGTTGGGTTCCCAGAACCCACAGCTGGTGGTCCATAATATCCTGTAACTTCTATTTCCTGTAACTCCAGCTCCAGGGGATCCGCTGCCCTTTTCTGGCCTTCCTGAGCACCTGTATACACATTACATACATACATACATACATATAAATAAAAGTTTAAAAAATAATCTTTATCTAGATACTCAAAATAGTATTACTAAGTATTTACAAGTGACCTATATAGGACAGTTGGAAAAATACACAGAGAGTCGCTGACATACTTTGATTGGATTTTGGGTTATTTAACTCTAAGACGCATGAGAGTAACAGGCCGACAGGAGAAACCATAATGTTTTGAATTTTGATTTCCCCCTCCCTGGGCCAGTGAGGTGGATTTGATTGTGATGCTGTGTCTGGGGACGCTGAACTGCTGGACACGGATCTACAGCGTCCTGTCAGCCACACAGGCGTGAAGCCGACGAATGATGCTGCACTGTAGACTAATACCTGACAAACCCTAGTTTAGTGGGGTTCTTAAATGCTCTAACCGGGGCTGGGGATTTAGCTCAGTGGTAGAGCGCTTACCTAGGAAGCGCAAGGCCCTGGGTTCGGTCCCCAGCTCCGAAAAAAAGAACCAAAAAAAAAAAAATGCTCTAACCTCCCTTCTAGCCCACCACCCACCAGAGGTAATGGAAAGGAAAGGTTAAGAGGGCAAAAGAGGATGTGGACCTGCTTAGAAATAATTTTTGGGGGACAATCCCAATCTTTTGCACAAATCAGCAGTAGTAGCTAGATCCACTTGCAAACACACATATGGCAGTTAGATCCAGAAGAAACCTCCAGGCTCTGCCAATTGGTCCGAGTCTGGGAGCTGGCCTAGCTGCTGAAACACTACCAGAAATTCTTTGATGCATTTCATGACAAATGATGGTCAGCAAGGAAGACAAGGTGAACCAATGCCACAGCGTCTTCAAAGACCAGCGTCAGCAAAGCCCAAGGAAGACCAGCAAAAAGCGGCAAGGCGAACCAATGCTACACACCATCATCCACCATTTGCTGGGTTATATTCACCCCTTTCCAGACATCACTGTTCTCTCATGCATCTGCTCTACCAAAACATCCCACGCCCTTTTCCCAGGCAGCTTCAAGAAAACACCACATGTCTGTTTTCAGCAAAGTATTTTCCCACATGTCTGCTTCAGCAAAGACATCCTCTCATAAAGCAGTTTCCAGAAAAGTACCACATGACACAACAGAGTCTCCAAAGAAACCAGCAATTCCACTTCGTTGCATGGTTAAGCTGTGATATTTGACATATTAAGCCTATTAAATGGGGTTGGGGATTTGGCTCAGTGGTAGAGCGCTTGCCTAGCAAGCGCAAGGCCCTGGGTTCGGTCCCCAGCTCCAAAAAAAAGAAAAAAGAAAAAAAAAGCATATTAAATGTGTGTTTTGTGTGCATGCTTGTTTATGTGTGTGTATCCATGTGTGTTTCTGTTTTTCGTTGACATTCTTCAGGTCCCATCCACGTTGTTTTTGGACACAGTTCTCCCACTGGCCTATAATTCACCAATAGGTTGGAGTAGGATGATGTCATTATACAGGTGAGTTGGTGTAGGATGATGTCATCACACAGGTGAAGGCAGGTACAGGATAGGATGAAGCCTGTCATTGGACGAGAAGGAAGGATGGTTGGGAGAAAAGTTTTAGAGAGGAGAAGGAGACTGGAGTGGAGAAGCAGATGAGAGAACGTGGAGGCGGATGTTAAGATTCCTCTCTGCACATTTACAGGTTGTTATGAATGTTCTTAAGGGATGGATATGCACAGGGCTTTGTATGTCTAGTTGGGCAATTATATCTTTACAATTGGATTAGAGGTTATTGTGTTGTCTGTTCTTTCATGTGGCAGTTTAACTGAATTCAAGAGAGTGTGGTGGCTGGAGACACTGGGCTGCCACGGAATTGGGATGTGTATGTCTGGCATGGTGGCAACCTGCCTTGGGAACTAGACGTGTAAAGAGATTGTTGCCAGGCTCAGAGAGTAGCCATCAGCAGTGTGATATGGGATGGAGCAAAGCGGGTGAGATGTTTTGCTGACTGAGATGAAAATATTAAACAGATGTCATGGGGCACTGTGGTGCGGGATCTAGTGCGGAGGATGGAGGTGGGGTCAGGGGTGCAGGGAAGAAAGTTATTTATTTGAATTTTACAACAACAGGTTAGGCTGACTGACCAATGATCCCCAGGGATTTTGCTATCCTTGCCTCTTTAGCATGAAAGTTTCAAGTGCACCCTAAGTGGGCTCTAGTCTGGCAAACATGGCTCCGACAGGCCTTGCTCTTCTCCTCTTCCTCTGCCCTGCTAAAAACCATTAGGTTACATTCTCTTCTTTCTTTGTTCTTATTTATTTATTTATTTATTTATTTTTGTTTTTTGAGACAGGGTTTCCCTGTATAACATAGCCCTGGCTGTCCTGAAATTTGATTTGTAGACCAGGCTGCCCTTGAACTCATAGAGATTCGATTGCCTCTGCCTCCCACGTGCAGGAATTAAAGGCATACACACTACTCTTAACTTAGATTGCATTTCTTTTATTTTCCTTTTTTTCTCTCGGAGCTGGGGACCGAACCCAGGGCCTTGCGCTTGCTAGGCAAACGCTCTACCACTGAGCTAAATCCCCAACCTAGATTGCATTCCTAAAGCTGACCACCAAGGTCCATTCCCTTATTTGGTCACTTCCTCCTCCTGAGGTTGACTACCAGGGTTTGGCTATCACAGGGCCGAAGTCCAACAATCAAAATCCCTTTTGCCTACCTTAATTAACATGTCCAATCAAAATTAGGCAATCCATCCTAACATGGGGGAGTCCATCCTAACATGGGAGAGGTCTCCCCTTCTTTTTAAACTGTCATTTGCCTATGGGCCACTTCTGTCTCCTCTCTACCCAGAGGCAGTCCTTTGTCCCTCCCAGACAAATATTCCTTCCCCTCCTCTCCCTTGTTCCTTTCCCCTTCTCTCTCATCCCCTGTCTCCTGTCTTTGTCTCTTATTCCCTGGTCTTTGTCCCTCTGGGGCACATAAACCCTTTGTGCTGAGAACTTGGTCTTGGGGTGTCCTGAACTTACACTGGTCCTCTCGTGTACCATATCCCAGAGGTAGTGAGATCCAACTCAGGGCCTCACGTTCGCATGACAGACATTTTACACACAGAGCCATCTTCCAGTCCTTAAAGCCAAAATTGGATCTTATATTTTCTTTAAATTTAATTTATATGTGTATAGATGTTTTGCATGCATGTATGCTTGTGCACCACGTGCATGCCTGGTGCTCACACAGGCCAAAGAAGGCGTTAGATCCATTGGGGCTGGAATTAAGGACAGCTGTGAGCTGCTCTGTGGGTGCTGGGGATTGAAGCTAGGCTTTTTTTTTTTTTCAAAGAGCAGACTGTGCTCCAAAGCACTGAGCCATCTCTCCAGCCCTGAACTTATAGTTTCAATTTGCAGTGGATTTAGCAAGATGTAGCAGCATCATAGTCAATGAAGTTATATTCTGACAACAACAATAACAACATAAACACACAAGGGTGCATAGAACCAATGACTGTGGCATTTAGAACCTTAGAGTATAGTATTATAACTGAGTATATCATGTTATAGTTGTAATGTGATAGTAATCCGAGCACTCAGGAGGCAGATCTCTGAATTCAAGGCCAGCCTGGTCTAAATTGAGTCCCTGGATAGCCAGGGCTAAGCAGAAAAACTTTGTCTCAAAGCAAACAAAGAAAAAAGATTAAGGGAGATTTATGTTTTTCTGCCCCTGTCAGAAGGGTTTCTAAACTCGCTCCGAAGCCCAAGTGTTTATCTATTAGGAAAATATTCCAAGTATGCTCTGCTGTACATTACCACAAATGGAAGATAGGAAAGGGCAGGGAAATATTGGGGATATTTTTAAATGAGCGTCATTGCAAACTGAAAGGAGGCAGTAAGTGAAAACATTAAAACATGCAGCAGGCCAGTGACAGCTGTCTGGGGACTCACAAGGCAGTGGGACAAATAACACAGCAGTGAGTGGGCACTGGGTATCGTCTGCTTTCCCAAGCTCTTTCCTGACTTTGAATCCCTGCCCAACATACATTTTTAGAAAAATATAGGGTT